>NW_026068011.1:1583652-1587490 GCF_014885135.2 Alexandromys fortis
GAGAGGAGTGGGGGGAGGGGGAGAAGAGAGGGGGGAGAGGGAGAAGATTGGGGGGAGGGGGAGGGAAATGGGAGGCTGGGAGGAGGCGGAAACTTTTTTTTCTTATTCTCAAAAAAAAAAAAAAAAAAAAAAAGCCCAGGACCAGACGGTTTCAATGCAGAATTCTACCATAACTTCCTAATAATTCTTTTGATATTATTTTCAATTAATTAATTACTTGATTTTCAAGACATGGTGTTTCTATGTACCTCTGGGTGGTCTGGAACTAGCTCTGTAGATTCAGTGATCCGTTCATGTCTCCTTCCCAAATCCCAGGATTAAAAGCATGTGTGATCACCTAGCACCTTCTTGATATTATTAATCTAATCAAGTTGACCAGAAGAGCAATTACATACTAAACATTTAGGACTATGTTCTAATCTCTGTGGCAAATGAAAAATGATGGGCCATCTAAAAATAAATAAATTAATAAAAAATAATATATAAATTCTGTATATTCAAAATAAGAAAAGCTTTAAAAAATCAAATATGTGGTTAGTATAGAAAAATAAAAAAAGTTAAAGTACAAAATAAAAATAATATGATAGGGGAATATAATATTCTTTTTTCAAGCATCCAAGATGAATATTGTTTTATTCTTTTTTAAAGATTATTTTTCTCTTGTGTATTTAGTTCAACCTCTTCCTCTCCTCCTGGCAGTGTTTCCCCTTTCCCCATACTTCCCTTCTCTCCCAGATGCACCTACTTCTGCCTACCCTCAGAAAAGAACAGGCTTCCCAGAGTCATCAACCAAACACTGTATTACAATAGACCAAGCCCATACCATCACATCAAGGTTAGAGAAGACAACCCATTAGTAAGAAAAGGATCCCACAAGTGGACAAAACAGTCAGAGAAGTCCCCAATACCATTGCTAGGAATTTCACAAAAACACCAAGCTATTCAGTGGTAATGTACATGTGTTTCACCTTTAAAAACCAAAGAGAACTAAACATATTAGATCTAATAAGTAGACACAGGGCATAGGTAAATTAAAACAACTTGACTTCTGATAACTATTTCAATAATGCTAAGTTAATAATGCTGCAGCTAATATGTTTATAACAGTCCTTTTCATTTTTGTGAAACATATTTGTTTGGGGAGAGTTTGTTTCATTCTTTTAAGTTAATCCCTTATTAGCTGTGGTTTTCCTAACATTTTATTACATATAGTTCTCAATTTATGGAATAATTTCTCTATGTAACTTCCTTGATGTCTGTAAACAACGCTGTGTAAAAACAACTAGACCAAGATTTAATGGGTGGTATTGGAGAATTAATTGTCTGTATTCTGTCAATCATGTTTTAAGTAAACACTGATTGGCCAGGCAGGAAGTATAGGTGGGAAAACCAGACAGGAAATGAGAAAAGGAGAATTCTGGGAAGGAAGAAGTTGATTCCTCCCAGTCCTGTGCAGACCACCGAGGAAGTAGGGTGTGACCTACCAGCTGAACATGGTACCGAGCCATATGATAAAAATGGATCAGAATAATGGGTTAATATAAGTCATAAGAGCTAATAAGAAGGCTGAGCTAATGGGTCAATCAGCTTATAACTTATGGAGACCTCTGTGAGATTTTCTTCGGGGCTAAACAACTGTGGGAAACAGGCAGGACAGAAACCCCCAACAAGCAGGCCCCTTCATGTTACAAATGGGTAGGGAATAAAAATGATTAATAATTTGCAAACATGATAACTTCATTTTGTAGATGAAATCTATTAGTTTATTATAATTGGTGCATTTTCTTTTTTAAATTCAATAATATTTAAGGAAATATGTCACACCTTTTGTGAAAGCCCAACTTACAATGTACTTGAGATTGTGTTAAAGATTTTCCAGTCACTGTACAGGAGGGGAAGTCATGTGACACAAGTGAAGTGGATTTTCAGTTTTTCTCAGCCCATATCTTTCTCTCATTTTTACTACCAGCCATGTAATGCACTGTGAAAAATAACATGCTTCTAGTTCATAGAGTCTAGTCACTCACCCTACCATTCTGAAGGGGAGTTTTGGTCAAAAGGGTGGTTAATAGAAGGCATCTCTGTGGGCACACATTTGTCGCTTAGCAACAGACTGAAATCAGCCCCCATGTCCAGTGTCCAGTTATCTCAAATTCACTCACTAAACCCTTTCACATGTATATGGCCTTTCTATTCATTTTATTTATAAATTTTTAAACAAAACATTTCTTGAAAATTGCATGTTTATTATCAAAACAGCATAGCACTTCATTTTCAAATGCAGAATATATGACAAAATATCAATGCCTATTTTTCAACTAGTAATGTTTGCTTTGGAAGTATTAAATTTTACCTAACCAGTGATGTAATCAGTGTCCATGGTAACATGGATGGTATCCAAGACAAGTCAGACAGCATCAAGTTTGTTTCTGATTCAACTGGGTTTCCAAGATTTTTTCCTGAGATAATTCCTAAATATAAAATATTTTGTTTTGCTTAAGGATGAATCAACTTGGTCTTTTACAGGTTTTTTTTAAGTTCTTGCTTGTTTTTATATTTATTTAACTATTTTAATCTTTTTTATCTTATCCCTCCTAAAGTAACGAGGCATTCTCCCAAAGGAGAAAATCATTTAAAAGATACTGAGTTGATGCTGTGCATTTGCAATTCTGGGCAGCAGTTAACTGTCAAAACCTTATCAAACAGTTAAGTCAGTCAATGGAATGGACAGGTAAGATTGTGTACAACCTATGCATGTTCCATATTCAAGAAGAATTCTGTTGTTGAATCTTAATAGAGAGGACCACAGAAAAATACAAATGGAATGTTCGGTACTCACTATGCTGATATATTTTAGTGTTGGTGTAGTGATATGTATTTAGTTTACTTTTAATTGGCATGGGTAGTTGAAGTATATTTTCAGAGTCTTATTAAAACTGACAAAACAGAATTCTTCACAAGGCACTTAAAATAAAAACAATAAAAAAAAATGGAAGGGTTGAATTCTAGATATCTTTTAAATGACATGAAAACTATACACCTTCTGTATATAGTGTATACATGTCCATTTTTCTACCCAAATTTGCCTTCTAAGATTATCATTTACATATTCTGTGATAAGTGATGTAACTACCCATTATGAACTGTGCAGTACTGAAGAATGAAGATCTGGTCAGAACGTTGTGTGAAGTGTTGCTGTATGCCTGTGTGGTATACTACTGCTCTGTATACTGCACTACATGTAACTCTGATGTAGCTGTCAAGGAGTGTGGGCAAAATGACATAGATATAAAGTTATTTCCTTATATATTTTTCATCCCCCAAATTAAGCACTACAATAAATATTCATTGCACACATTATTTTTTATCTTTTCTATTTAACTGTACAACAACAATGGAGATGAGTACATTTTAAATGCTACTGTTGTTGTGAAGGATGTTTCTTATCCTATTCCATGAAAAGACTTCCCCGACACTAAAACATGAGAAACACACAGTCCTGAAGCTTTTGTATATCTAGGGAACCTGATTTTAGAAATTAAAGAGATTATGAAGGAAAAGAATTTTAAAGAGAAGTATTTTTTGAGTCAGGATTTCTTGCATAGGTTTTCTAATACAAGAGTACTAAAGATTACATTTTGGATAGAAAGTTTCACATATACATTTGGATGTATTAAAGAAGATATGCAGAAAACGGGCATTAAATATTTTGAAATTCTAAAGTTCTAGGCAATCAGATATGTAATAACTTAGAATGTTTCATTAAACCAAATCACATAATGAGAGTAGATGTTCATCTTCTCCATGTAAAAGAAATAGGATTGAAATTCTTGAAGTC
>NW_026068011.1:1587844-1715025 GCF_014885135.2 Alexandromys fortis
ATCTGTTTTGACTAAAAATAATATAATGCCCATCCATGATCATTTTGAATGTTGCTGGTTCTCTTCAGTATCTACTTAACACCACTCAGTCCTGTTTCCTGACTTCAGTTCTGAATCAATTGCACACAGACACTGAACATTAAAATAGTATCATTCACATGAAAAATGTATTCAATATAAAAACCACCAAAAATTGTTGGTTAATGAAAATGAGCAATACAAAGAAACATGAACACTAAAAGTGTGACTTAATGATGAGAGATAGTTTTTCTGATTCTGATACCCTACTATAGATGCCCGCATAGCTGTTTTCTATCTCCTATCAATAGCTTAGTCATTAGGATAAATTGCATTTAATTATACACACTCAAAATCTGAATTGATTTTGACTTTGAAGTTCACCTTTTTATGTGATCACAGGCAAACTAATTTATTTAAACATAGTTCTCATGTTATACAGACTGATTAGGTTTTATTTAACTGTTGTTAAGAATGAATAAAATATTAATGCATTTAGGCTTCTAATTTTCAAAAAATCTATGTGTCATGCATATATATGTGCATGATACACACACAAACACACACACACACATATATATATATATATATAATTTATAACCACATATAACTCATTTATTTATTTTTAACTTGGATTAATGGAATAAAATTTAGAATTTAGAAGTGATGAATAATCATGTTTGAAGATTAAAATCTGGAACTACATTATCTTATTCTAGTGGGAGTAATTATGAGTAACTGAAGTGGATGGTTACAATTGTGTAGCTTGGTCTTCTAGTGGGATTCCTAACAGTGGGAGGATGGGCTGTCTCTGACTCTGTTACTTGCCTTGGGACCCTTTCCAAACCCAGTCTTAGTAGAAGAGGAGATGCCTAGTCTTTCTACAGCTTGATATTCCATGACTGACTGATATACATAGGAGGCCTTCCCTTTTCTGAAGAGAAAGTAGGAGTGGAAACAGGAGTAGTAGAGGTGAGGAGGGGAGAATGGAAGGACAGGAGAGAGGGAGAGAAAACTATGATTGTGCCTGTATAATAAATTAATTAAGTTAATAAAAAAGAAACTTTAAACAATGGGTTAGCTACAAAGTAAAAAGGAAAATATAAATAAGATCAGAAAAAGATCAAAATCTTGTTCAAACATTTAAACCAAGCATGTGTAATTTATGAAAATAATAAAATTTTCTGTCTTGAAGATCAACTAATTTATTAGTAAGAAATATCCATTTTAGCACACAGAAAGATGAAAAATAACCAATTTATATACATCAAGAAAAATAAGATAGTTAACTAATGCAATTTTATCACTCAGCTTTCATGAAAATTAAGGTTTATAAGAGGTAAAAATATGTTTCTCAAAGAACCTCATGTGTGGGTTCTATTTCAATAAATTGAACTTCATTATAATTTCCAGTGTCATAGTTATCAATCCACATAAAATTAAAATATAGACAGAGCAATTACAACATGGAACTTCATTTGTATTCTAATTATATTTCATCCTTGGCTATTAGATCATTTATTACAGTTAGACTGAGAAATAAAATGAGGTAACATGTTTTCATATTTAACAGGATTTAACTTTAATTTGTTCTTACCTACTGGAAAAATATAAAAAATTATCATCACTTCTGAATAGAATGGAACTAAGTAAAGACTTCACTCATATCTTACATTCATCTCCTTTGACAAATATATTCTGCTGCTATTTTTCAATTTTAGAGTCAGTCATTTAAATATGATATGAGGTTGGAAGAGATTTTAGCCAGTGTAGTTATTCTGTTTTTTTTTTTCTGTCTTTGAGCATGCTATATGAATAATATCAATACCATATTCACAAATCCTAGAGCAGAGGAAAAATAAATACCCGTGCTTTCAAATTATAGGCCAGAAAATATGAGTATCATTCATATATGAAGGCAAAACAATTGTATTGTACAGAATAATTGTGATAATGTATATTAACAGATTTAGGCCAGTAGTCATAATGTTGGATTTTAAGGATAATATTTTAACTGAACTAATTTTATTACTACTCTTCATTTTTCATATATTATTAACTATTCACTTCACTATTATCATTAATGTGTATTATTCTGAATACTATTACTATAAGATAAAATTTCTACCATGGAAACAATTTTAATGGAAGATTTTTAAGAGACAAGAGTCTGATTCATAGACAAATGGTGTCCATAAGTATTTCAGATTCTTTCAGCTGCTTCCTGCCAGTGGCTATCACTGTTTCAAATGACGTAATCCTTTCTAATTTGTTACATTGTTAACAGATTATTACCATATACATAATTTTCTTTTGTTAATATAGGAAATACTATATGACATTTAAACTCAGAAGACATTATAATTGTATTGATCATCTATTTATCAGCTAATTCAGGAGTGTTTCTATCATGAATTGTGTCATAATATTTTTTTCATATTTTGTATAATACAAATTATTGTACCCTATAGGTACAATATTTCCAGTAACATGAGATCTTTATTCACTAACTCAGCCCTCAATGTTGTTTTGTTATTATTCTATTTTTATTCTATAATGAATATGGCCACACTACAAATATATCAACACTGTACTAAGAAAATTTCAACCATTTCAGCTTCAAAGTTCCTTTCTGTAGGTCCCATCTTTTCTTTCCATGGTGTTTTATTTATAATGATGCTTTCTGTTTGTTTTGTTGTTCTCTCAAGCAGGCTTAATCGATAGCACAGGTTGGTCTAGAACTCACTATATACATTAGACTTGGCTCAGACCTGTATTAATATCCTCTACTCTCACTCCCTCACAACCAGGGACAAAGGTATGAGACTCTTACGTTTTGAGTGACTCAAAATAGCAATATCAGCAAAATTGTTCTTTTGCTGTCATTATTCCTATGCTTACACTTGCCTTTGCAACCAAATTTTTCCTGAAGACAATAGTGAATTCAATATATAAAATCAGATTATTTTTTCTAGTTATTTCCCTTCCTTTCATCACAAAAAATTTATGCAAGCATTTGAATTACTATTTAGTCTGACTTAATTCATACTATTAAACATATCAAGATAAAACTCAGCTCTACCTGTCATCACTAGTGAATTTGGATCTGCCCAAATTCTTACATACTAACAATACTTCTCTTTACATATGTACTCACTGACTGGAATTCTGATATCATATTTAACTTTTGATAGATATTGGATTTTTCACATGGAATTAAAAATAAAGGTCCTAGTTTATAAAATAAATAAATATTTTAAAGTGAATGTACATTAGTGCAACTAACTCACATGGGCATTTATTCCTATATAATTTCCTTCCACATCTCATCTGAATTTCTAATATTCTGCAATACTGAAAGCTTTCTAACTATAGCTTATTCTTATTCATCCTAAAAATACATAATATTCATAAAATAACCATCTCTTTCTCAATTTTCTCAGATACTTAATATTTCCTTTGCTTCTCACTCTCAAAAATGTGACTCAGGTCATTGTAAGAATAATGCCTATTTTCTCTTTCTGTCAATCAGTGATAAAAACCACTAACACTACAATCTGGAAATATAAAACTTGGTTTTATACAATTTATATTTCCAACTGTGTATTGACGTTTGAATATGTGAGTATGGTTTCTAGTATACTCAACAATATTATTTCTGCATATACAATAATTATTGTTTAGTTGATTTTGCTTGCAATAATTAGTGTTAACATGGTAGTTCTTACGTATTTATCATAATTTTTTTTCTTTATATCTTCTCAATATTTATTTTTCCAATGCATTTTACTAAACAATTTAGAAGGAGAACATGAAAATTATGATGATAGCTTTTCCAAATATATTTTGATAGCAAGTATAACATATTTGATCACTGAAAAATGGTCTAAGAAATCGTAGAAATTTGTTTTGTAACATATATAGAATACATATGTAATAAAATTTCATGTTAATAAACTTACAAGATGGCTTATTATTATAATTCACAACTTGGGAGGTAGAGGCAGAAGGATCAGTAGTTCAAGACCAGCTTGTGTTATATAAAATTATATTTCAAAACAATAAAAATTGAATCATACGTGTATATTGTTTCTGCAGTCCCAGGATACTTAAGAATCATTCTTTTATAAAATCTATTGGAAGTCTGTTGCCTGGAAAACAACTAATTTTATCACCTTAACATTGATTAATCATTCAATTAAGATTAAACACACAGTCCTCTCTCTCTCTCTCTCTCTCTCTCGCTTGCTCGCTCTCTCTCTCCCCCTACTTGAGTATGTGCATTTTCCACCCAATTACTCAACTTCTCATTTTTCTCCATTTAAAAGTTCCTCATAGTTATTTTTCATCTAGACCGCCCCAAAACAAAATGGCTATGACAAGAGTATCCAGCTGGCCTTCCAACTTTCAGTAGGTTTTTGAAAACTTATATACAAAATCTCATTTTCTTCTCTCCATAATTATTCATAGAATTCTCTGAAGGTCCTCTTGTTGATGAAAAGGAAAGAAAATCTTGGACTCAAGACATATAACGGTAGTGCAAAAAAACATAATGTAGGTGATATAGTAACTATATAATAAAATGATAACTTTTGGTAGATAAGAAATTTTATTTTTAAAAATTTTATTTGATTTTAAATGATTAACTATTATTTGCTTGTTAATGACACTGGATTTTGATTTTTAAGAAGGGCGTTTCCTTACTTTCTTGTTTTTTATTTACTCTGTACAATTAGAGTTTGAAATACTGCATTCCATATCACTTGAACTATCTTTCCACTACTAAACTTTGAGGTAAGTACTCACACATAAGAACCCAATAAAAATAACTGAGTTGCTTTATAATAAATGTTATATGTAAGTATTTTACATTTAAATATTCCTTTGTACTTATGAAACCACTTATAATGCCAACAGCATAAGACTGGCAATATGCAGAAAGAAGACTACAGAAGTGGGATGAATCTGCACCTCCCAATATTTACTGGGCTTCTGGAAAAATTTTTTCTGGTGTGTTATCAGAGTGTTGCTCATCCTGTGGTGTATTCTGAAATAAACTGGTGAGGTTTTTGTTGCTGTTTTCCCGAAATTATTCGAGCTAACATTTCAATTTGGAAGATATTTGTTGTAATATGTCGTAACTAAATTGTATGTTGTAATTATTTGATGCTTTTATAGACCTGATAATAAAGATTTGCCATAAAATGAATCAAATGTACTATCTCACAGCAGCTATTTTACTCCAATCATAAAATGTACAAACATCAAATTACCATGAATTAAACATAACATTATCAGTGTTGTGTTTTAGTTAGTTTTCTGTTTCTGAGAGTAACTCTGTACTGCTGTCATAACACTGACAGCAGAAGCTTTGTCTCTGAGACACCATGGTTATCCAAAGATGTTTATGCATCAGAGCACTTAGGCATTATAGCTGCAATAAAAAAAGATGCTACAAAATTTTCAGGACCATGTTTATGCGAGGTAATGATAGTTGCAAAGGAATGATGCTTTAAGAATGGCAATTTTGGTCCATTTCCTATCCACATTTTATGATTTCAGGTGTACATATCCCTCCACCATGTAGTGGGTAGAAAGTAAATGCTTCTCTTCATATAATATCTATTATTGTCTGTGTTGCCTTAACTTGGTCCATCATTCTTTACTAGTAGATGCCAAATTGCACTGGTGACTTCAGTTATTGTCAAAGTACACATCACAATGAAGGACAAAATAATTTTAATAATCTCCTACACTGACAATGTGATATTTTGTTTTCTGAAAACCTAAAGTCTGTAACAGATTTATAAGAAATTTAATATTTTTCTTCAATACTTTTGTCATTTTATAGCATTACGTGTAAACATTGTCAAGAATACAAATGGACTGTCATCTTTAATTTGGTTTTAACAATGGCAGCTGCTTCTTTCGGTAGTTTTTATCTAAGAAGAACATAAGGATAACATGCTTAAAAATTATTTTAAAAGAAACACAGCACACAGATAAAGCGATATCAATAACTAATCTCTATCAAAACTCACATTGGTACATTTGTGATGAAAATAGATCATCAGTTATTCTTATTTGATTTCATAAAGATCCTACATGATATCAATAAAACATTGCAAAGTCACAATCTCAGGTCAATAGTGGGATAAGCAAGGGAAACAGAAGGCAGCAGAAATGAAGCACATGTCGAGGAGGACAGGGATAAGAGATTCAAGGGTAAGTGAAAAAAGGTCATTGAATTCCTTCCTATGTGCTATTTTCAAATATTATCCTCCAAGCACAACACAATACTTTTCGTGCCTGATTCCAGATGTATTCCAGAAACCTGAAGAATAATATAGTGTAATTTACTACACTAAAAAGTAAGGATGTATTCATTTCATCCCCACACAAACAGTTCTGAAGGCACAGAGCCTCATAAATGATTCACTATAATCAACTGAAGGAATTTCTTGTTTCCACAGTTGCAATAATGTAAGTAATAAAACAGGTAGTCAATTTCACGATTATAATAGAATATACAAATATTAGTATTTGCAAACTTAGGAATAATAAACTTGTGAATGAAAAGATATGTGGGAAAATACAAAAATGCCCCCAATTTCCAGCCTAATTTTACATTTTATTAAGGAACTGGACCGTAATTTCCAAACTCTAATTTATCCAGTGATTGTTTCCCTAAAGAAGACAATGCAAATGGGTATGAATAAATATACGGAGAAGGAAGACAACACTTTATTAAGTTATTTAATGACAATGTATGAGTTTATAAGTTAAAAATAAATATAATTTGAAATGATGATTACTTAGAATCCAATATGCCATTATGACTACAAAAGTTTTATGCTAATACTTAGCTTTTCCACTGGCCTAGCAGTGACTGGGCACTGCCGCACATGATACATTCATAAGTACTACATAGGAAAATTAGGCAAAACAACTGGAGAACATTCAAACAAACCACAACCCTTAGAGGTAGTGGGTCACATAATTAATCAGTCCCTTCGTGAATTTCTCTATAAAGGAACTCATGTTTAAATTCCATGCTTTTTCAAAACAATTCTCACCAAGGGTTTTGAACCTCTGGATCTGGGAAATCTAATTGTGGAAAAACTTATTTGAGTACTAGAACTTAATTCAATGTTAACTAGAACAGTGTTAATTCTATCTAAAAATTTTCTACTAAATCTTTAACAATGATTGTTATGAAATAACACTACTTTCCTTGTTAAAACTTCCATATGAAGGCATCTTAATACTATGTTTAATCATGAGGTTATATTTCATTCCCAGAACCAACATAACAACTCACAATTATCTGTAACTCCAGTCTCAGCTATCACATGCTCTGATCTGGCCTCGGTAGGAACTGCACTGACCTGGTACACAAACATATGAGTAGAAAATCACAAAGACTCACAAAATAAAAACAAACTTGAAGAATTTTAAAATAAGTAAAATATTGTCTAATAACTTATTTGTAGAAAATATTTAGCAATACATGTATGTACATATAATCATTTCTATACACTTTCTAAACATTTTTTTTCAATTTAACTGTGAATTTGTGTCTTTGTTTATGTGCATTTATGTGCATGTGTGTGTGTGGACATGCATTTGTGTGTGTGCGTGCATGTGTGTATGTACACATGAGTGCAGTTGCCCATAGAAAGTGTAAGAGGGCAAAACAATGGAGTACTACACAGCAGAAAAAATAACAACATCTTGAATTTTGCAGGACAATGGACGAAGCTAGAAAACATTAGTTTGAGTGAGGTAACCCAGACACAGAAAGACAATTATAACATGTATTTACTCATAAGTGGTTTTTAAACATAAAGAAAAGAAAACCAGCCTACAAACCACAATTCCAGAGAATTTAAACAACAATGAGAACACTAAGAAAGACTTTCATAGATCTAATTTACATTGGATGTAGAAAAAGACAAGATCTCCTGAATAAATTGAGTGCATGGGGACCTTGGAGGAGGGTTAAGGGGAGAAGGGGAGAGGCGGGGAGGGGAACAGAGACAAATGTAGAGCACAAGAAAAATCAATTTTAAAAAGTAGATTCAATTAAAAAAAAAAAAAAAGAGGTCAGATTTCCTGGAGCTGGGATTGGAGGCAGTCATGAGCTGCCCAACAAGGCTTCTTAGATAATGTCAATAAAATCAAAGGCTCTGGAAGAATAGGGAACATTCTTATCACTAAGTCATCTCTTTTAAGTCTTAATCCTACATTATTATGTTTCCTTTCTTCAATAACATTTGTTCTTCTTTTGTAACTAATATTATCACCAAGTTTTTAATGAGAATACATCTTCTATCCTCAAAGAAAACTGGAAAAGCAAGTTTAGCATCAGTCTTAAACCTGGTTCACACTCTTGGAGGTGATATCCATTACTGCTACTTATAGATTTGCATTTCTTATCATCATTGACATGAGAGTTTATTTCTATATAACCTTTGACAATTAATACATTTTGTAATCCTAAAAATGAAAACTGAGCATTTAGTGGATGCATGAACTATGAATAAACATGATTGGTAATTGTTGCATAATTCTGCATATTTTTGCATAACTGTTCCTCCTACATTTGCACTGTCATCTATTTAACTAGTCATTGACAATTATGTTTTAATGCAAATATTATAAATTCCATTAAAATATGTAATTGAATATATTTGAATGAGTTATAAAATGTTTTTCTTGTAAAAATTTTTAAAATTTATATAACTACATGAAACAGCTAGTAATATTTTATTATCTATTTTATTTTTAAATTTTCTAGTTCTGTTTAGGAGTGTTAAAATCCTATTATTAAAATTCCCTTCTTTATATTTCTTTTTATTTTTAAAAAGAATATTTGATGTGTGTGAGTGTGGGTACATAAAGAATATTGTGTGTTTGTCGGTCAGAGGACAACATTTGAGTATCTGTTCTGCCTTCTACTGTATTGAAGAGGATTTTTTTCTGATTTTTGTGATGTTCACTGTACACTGTATACTAGTTAGATGGAGGCAATTATCCTCTCTCCACCTTCCATCTAATTATAGGAGTGTCACAACTATATTATGCAATTTTTAATTTTATTTTAAATTTGTGTATGTGTGACTCTGTGTGTGTTTGTGTATGCATGTATGTACCATGACAGATGTGTAGAAGCCAGAAGACAACTTGCATGAGTCGTTCTACTTCTATTATGTGCATTTCTGTGATCAAACTCAGGGTTTTAAGTTTGATGGAGTTGCCTTTACACACCAACTCATCTTTCTGTCCACAATATTTGAACTCTTGTGTGTTTCATTGATCATAGTTGGGTCACTAGCCCTGAGTGAATAGTGCCTTTATCCATTGTACTATCTCCCCAGTTTCTGTCCTTCTTTAAATGTAGTTTTATACAAGTTTTAAAGATATCTTTAACATTACCATTAACCATTTTAGTGCCGCAAAGCTTTCTGTATATAAGCATGACACACTGAAGATGAATATGAAACATTAAGACATGATGAGTGAGGGGTGACATATCCCTTATATTCATTATATTTGTTTTCCAATGCCCATTTTTCAGGATGTTATTACAAAGTACTATGAACTATGTAGCAGAAAACAAACACCCTAGGTTTCTTACAGTTCTGAACATGTCAATGGCCAATATCTAGGGAAACAAGGATTTGCTTTCTTGAGAGGATTAGTTTCCTAGAGAGTATTTTATTGTGTTCTACAGGATATGGTCTAAGCCTTGACTGTTAGAGAGGAAGAGGAGGTAAAGTATGTTTTCTCCTGTTACCTTATGCATATTCAAATAGAACCCAGGTTTCCAGGCTTATGAGCATGTATTTTACCCACTCAAAAATCTTGGCCCTGGCAAAGAATCTAAAGAGTCAGTTTATATCTTGGAATTAGGATTATTTACCGACGTGTTTCTTTGCACCATTAAGTTGAGTGGATTTTTACCAACCTAATTTTTTCTCAGCTTCTATATTTAATTTATAATCATGTATTAACCCTTTTATATTTATCTACTTTATCTACTTTTTATATGACATTATGAACTCTTAGAATGGCTAACTACAACCAGTTATATGGACAGACTTGTTATATGAACACGGTATTACAAATTTTCTATGCTTGTTTATTATTACACACTTCTAGATTTCAAAGAAGCTGTGATACTTAATTATCTCTGTACATAGTGGGTTCAATATAACAAATAAAGCAGTTGAAATCGACCATAGACTCATAGTCCTGATTCTTCTCTCTTAAACACTCCACTCTCTGTTATCCTTAGAAACTAGAGACCCAAGTAAGCAACAGCAAGTATATTCAGGGCAACCAAATATAGCTAAACCCAATCTTTCAATGAGCTTATAATTTCTTCTAAATGTTAAGATTGTACAAAAGAGTAATCATATGAACAAATTGATCAGGCTTGGTGTGGAGGAGCATGTCTTTAATCCCAGTACCTGGAAAGCAGATCCAAATAGATCTTCGTGGGTTCAAGGATATTATGGTATATACAGTGAGTTACAGGACAACACAAACTACATACTGAGACCATCTCTCAAAGAAAAAAAAAAAGAGATCTAATGAATAAATCAACTTGCACCCACTGTCTGTTTTATTAGTGTGAAATATTAAAATGAAATATACAATATTTATGATTATAATAATTACAAAGACCTTAGGATAAAGAGAGAGAAAAAATGGTTGAGAGTATTTATTTTATATGGACATTTGCCTTCTTCCTCTTGTAGGTAGACTGTGACTCCTTGTCTTGATTAGAAAATGGTACACATTTCTTTGTCCTCTATAAAGTGTTAGCTTCTCAAAGCAAGCACAATCTCACACCACGTAGAGCCTTCAGGAAAGAATGAGGAAGATTAATAACTGTAGATTGTTTTAAGTGTAATTAAGGGCATGAGAAATTTCAAAATCCGATAGAACAACTGCTGTGTTCCCCACAGGGCTCTGTGACAAATGCATCCATTTGAGCACGTGGATAACTTGCATGGAGAGATAATGAGGAAGTCAATAGTCCATGGTGATCAGTGTAGTAGGTGACAAATTACTTTCCCTTGTTCTTTCGCTTGTGGTCCCTGAGGGCCGGTCTCATAAATAGATAGATATCGAGCTTCAGGTTTAGTGAGTACTGAGAAGCAAGAGGAATTTATCCCTATCCCAAATGAGATCCTTTCCCCTGGATTTAGCAGCAGAAAAATTAAGAGAACCTGCTTGCTAAAGGTGTCTCCAAAGTCATCCATTTTAACTTGGAAATGGCTTTCTTCATCTTGATTTTTTTCATGCTTAGTTGGCTCCTATATTTAAATTGATAGTTTTCACATTGGGCATGTGTCCCTTCAGTATTTTCCTCTTCCTGTAGTCTCTATAGTACAAAATTTTGGTTGCTAGGTGTAGTAGTAGGCCACCAGTCACATATACATACCATTTATCTACTAAGATGCTTATCTTCTAAAAACTGAGAGATATCATTCACAGCAATCAAACCCAAGTCATTCTGAAATGTCTGAGAAGTACTGCCCTCATATTATAAAACATAAATTCCGTTTATAAGTTTGTACTATTGCCTATATTTCATTCTCAAATCTTTAAATTAGTGTGCCTCTTGGTATATTGGATGGAAACACTGAATATCCTCTGTTTACACAAAACATCAAAAAATTATAACAAAGTAATCAAATATTTTGGATATTGTCCCTATGCAGATTATAATTTAATAGAAAATAAAATATATATTTGTTCCTTGTATTTCTGAGTGACAGGTAATATGACTTATGTTTTATTTATTTTAATAAATTTTAAGTGCATCTATATGTATGCATATTTGCATTTTATGTATGCATGCCCACAAAATCTAAAAGAGGGTATTGAATCTACTGGAGTGGGAATTATAAGTGGTTGAGAACCACCCAATGTGCAAACAAGGAATAGACCTCATATTTTCTAGAAGAGTAGAAAACACACTTAATCTCCAAGTCACTTTGCTGTGGGATAATGCTCTTTTACACTATAAAAATTTGTCACTCACATTAATTTAATAAAATGCTGACTGGCCAGTAACCAGACAGGAGGTACAGGCAGGGTGATGAGAGAAAGAGAATTCTGGGAAGAGGAAAGGGTTTGAGTAAATCACCAACAAGATGCAGAAGAAGAGATACCAAGACACGTGACTAAACATAGACAAGACTTATGGGTTAGTTTAAGTTTTAACGACTAGTTAATAATAAGCTTGAGCTAATAGGACAAACAATTTATAATTAATCTAAGCCACTGTGTGTTTCTTCAAGACTGAATGACTGTGCAACTGTGACAGAATCTTCCATCAATAAACATATCTCTTGCCATGAGATGAGATTTTATAAAAAAAAAAAAAAAAAAACAGTTCAGGTACAAAAAAGTTTTCTAAAATTTCTTTTTTTTTATTGATTTTTGTTGAGCTTTACATTTTTCTCTGCTCCTGTCCCTTCCTCTCCCTTACTCTCAACTTTCTCCCAAGGTTCCCATGCTCCCAATTTGGGAGCATCTTGTTTGTTTCTACAAAAATTCTAGGCAAGTTTTATTGAAAAGCATTTTGAGCCTACCAACAAAGTAACCCCAGTGTACCTGTGCAAATGGGGTGTGCATGACATCAGGTACCATCTAAAGACCTGTAAAAGAAAAAACAAGATATGCATTAAATAGCTCTTTGAAATTGGATTGAGAAGGATTTACAGGTTACGTTGAAAATATACATAATGGCACTGGTTAAGACATCGATCAAGTGAAGACTTTTAAGAGGGATGTGTTGGTACTATCAAAGAAATATGCAATAAAAATAGAAATGGAAAAATGAATTTATTACAATTAAAATAAGGATAAAATTGAAACCACCTCAAGGTATTAGAAAAATATTAATGAATAAATATCAAAATACATATAAGGAAAGATTAATAAAAATCAGATCTCTAAGATTTAGCTTCTTTAGGATATATAAGAAGCTAAATAAGAAGATGATTCCAAAGAAAAGCATATAGCTATCCCCCTGGTTATGGGAAGTAGACAAGATTGCCAGGCAAAAATTGGGAATTTGGGGGAGAGGTGGGAGGGGGGGTAAGGGGAGATGGGGAGAGAAAAGTGAGAAGGGGAGGAAGGGGGGAACTTGGGGAAAAGGGATGATTGGGATAAAGGAAGATTGGATAGGGGAGCAGGGAAGCACACATCTTAATTAAGGGAGCCATCTTAGGGTTGGCAAGAGACTTGGAGCTAGAGGGGCTCCCAGGTGCCCAGGGCGATGTCCCCAGTTAGTTCCTGGGGCAGCTGAGGACGGGGAACCTGAAATGACCCTATCCTATAGGCATACTGATGAATATCTTGCATATCACCATAGAATCTTCATCTGGCGATGGAGATAGAGACAGAGACCCACACTGGAGCACCGGACTGAGCTCCCAATGTCCCAATGAGGAGCAGAAGGAGGGAGAATATGAGCAAAAAAATCAGGACCACGTGGGGTGCACCCACCCACGGAGACAGTGGGGCTGATCTATTGTGAGCTCACCAAGGCCAGCTGGACTGCGACTGAAAAAGCATGGGATAAAACTGGACTCTCTGAATATGGCGGACAATGAGGGCTGCTGAGAAGCCAAGGACAATGGCACTGGATTTTGATCCTAATTCATGTTCTGGCTTTGTGGGAGCCTAGCCAGTTTGGATGTTCACCTTCCTAGACCAGGATGGGGGGGGGGGGGCTTTGGACTTTCCACAGGGCAGGGAACCCTGACTGTTCTTCAGACTGGAGAGGGAGGGGGAGAAGAGTGGAAGGAGGGGGAGGGAAAAGGGAGAAGGGGAGGGAAATGGGAGGCGGGGAGGAGGCAGAAATTTTTTTTTCAATAAAAAAAATTATATTCAAAAAAATAATAAAATACAGGTATTTTAAAACTGGAAAAAAATCAGATCTCAAAGTATTGAAATGAAAACAAATGATCATAGAGTCAAATAATAAAATATTTGTTTTTATTTTAAATAATGAATGATTCACATAAATAGCATGGTATATGTTTAAAGGGAACATTTCAAAAGAAACCTTTAAAATCTCTAGGACAGTTGGGTAATATTTCAAAAATTATGTTCCATAACAAAATCTAGGAGAAACGGTGACATTGTAATAATCTTATGAAATCATATTTACTATTATTATTATGACAAATATTTGTGTGTGTGTGTGTGTTTGCTCTGGGTGGGTATACATACTTATACATAGTTGCCTAGGGAGTCAGGAAAGAGCACTGGGTACCCTGAAGACGGTCAAAGAAGTTGTGAATTTGACCTTTTTCTCTATTGTGTGGTTCTAATAACCAAATTCTAATTCTTTGGAAGATCAACCAACATTCTAAACTATTTAGTTCTGTCATAAAGCCACAAAGAAATGATGCTAAATTTTAACTGATGCTAAATTCAGAAATGCTGGAGTGACAAATATTTCTTCAAAGTAATTTAAGACTACTTAAAAACATTTTTACTAACTAACAAACCAACTCCAAAATAAAAGACAAATAAAACTAAGATGACCTATAGAAAAAAAAAAACACGCTGAGTACTCATTTGAACATAAGATCCTTAGGATGACATTATGCAGCTTAAGTAAGAAATCCATATATTTCTGGTAGTGCTGGGTATACATATCTACTAATAAGCAAGTAGATAACTTTGTCACTACTATGAACTTTAAAGTAGTTTTAAAGATACAGGTTGCCGAGGATTGCAACCCATAGGTTGAGAACCCCTGTTCTAGAGGAAGAGCATTGTCGGCTGTTCCCATTCACAACTACGACAGCCGAGAGACATGGAAGCTTCTTGACTTTTTATCTAGAAACACAGTAGAAACAGGATGAGTTAGACTTTGAGATAATTAATCTTTGTCCTTTGAGCTATAATAAAGACTGTGAAATTGCAATACACTGAAGGCGAAGGCGTAAGTCACAAACAATCCCACACCAGTTTGGAATTATGATTAATAGAATGGTTATTTATTTAAAGGGGAAAAATTTACAGATCGCCGTCCCAGACAACAGCCCTCTGCGCAATCAGGAAGGGAGTCTAGTTGCCAGGAGTGGAGCAAGAAGTAAGAGAGAGAGGAGAGGGAAGTGGCCGCTTTTTTAAAGGGAGAGAGACCACACCCCAATGGGCTGGTATCTCAGTGGCTATTGGCTGAAGGAGTGGAAGGAGCTCCCACAACAATACACAGTTAACCAGCAACAATAATTGTTTATAAGATGCTCTGTTGTTCATTTATGAGGAAGTTCATAGGTCTTCATGTCTTCATGTCAGGTTTCCACATCTGTCAACCTTCAGTATTACTTTATTCAGCAAAGCACTTCTTGATCTCAAATTCATATCTATCAGTTTTAAGGGTGTCACAGTGATTAGAAAGATTTACTTCAAAGATTAGTCACCATAGAATTAATTGTTCTTTTTATAGGGATTGATTATTCAAATAATGTTTTCATTTAGATATTTTCATTCACATATATAATCTACTTTAATCACATTGAGTGTCCCCATTAATTACCCTTTCTTTTCCTCTCTTTCATTCCAATTAACCTCCTTCCTCTACAAACAATCTCTTTTGCAAATATCTGTTTTGTTTTTAAAGCTAGAGTCTGATACAGAGAAAATTGCCATAATTATCTTCTCCTTTGTGCTTATTTTGGTCAGTATAGTGATCTCCATTTGCATTCATTTCCCTGTAGTTGTCTTTCTTTTATTTAAACAGTGAAATGGAAGAAGGGTCATCTATCTAAATTTTTCTTTGTCTTGCAATTTCCTATGACCACTTAAGAAATCTGATAACAACAACAACAACAACAAAACCACCACCACTCCCACCACCACCACCAACAACTACAGCAGCAACAACAACAAGAGTGAAAAAGAAAAACGCAAAGTTGGAAAATGGATTATCTGGTGTCTTAGCAAAGCCTTAACTGTCAGTTCAAGACATAACTTAGAGTCATGCCTCCTCTGAGGAATTTCCCAGATCTATTTGTTCTGTGAATATGTCTATGGATTGTTTGGATTGTTAATCAATGTAGGAAACTCAGCAAATTATGTTTGTCACTATTCCCTGAATTTGTGGCCCTCAAAATATAAGAAAACTAAGCAAAAGCCAGATAGTGGGGAAGCACGCAGTATAATCCATAGTTTCTCTTCCAATTTTCTGTATAATCCATAGTTTCTCTTCCAATTTTCTTCCCTTCTGTCAAAGACCTGCAAGTCAAATCTTTTCCACCATTAGTCTCTTCTGGTCAGAATGTTCTATCACAGCACCAGAAAGGAAACAAGAACATTTGGAATATGAGAACATGAATGGAGACCAGATGCGGAGTGTAGGGCAGCAAATTTTACCAGGTACAACTGAAATTTTCCTCTAGTTCTCTAAGCATACTTCTGTGGTCATCCTCAGGAACATGGCTTGAGGAGCGTCGTTTGTGATGTTTAGTCTTCTGTACTAGTATCCCAGTTTCTCAGATGCTTTTATTCACAACTTTTCATAGATTCCATCAGAATTCACTCAGTGACATTAAATGTTCTGATGATGAAAAAAGTAATGCTTGTAAGAGTGCCACTGAGGGACAGGAACCCCAGAAAAACATCCTGCACAGCATGCTTTGCTTGGCTGTAAGCAAGGCATGTTTTCTCCTATCTACCTGGAGGTTTCTTGCAGAACTAAAACTCACAGTTTTGTACTGTTAAGTTTCTAAGCATTAACTTTTGATTCACTTTATATTTTCTACTTGTTCCCTCCTGTTTGATGTTCACATGAGTTTCCTATAATTATTTCCCCTTCTGAGCCACTTGCACCCATTTTCTTGTCTCATCATATTTTGAAAAATATGTATGGTAAGTATAACTAACTACATAAGGAAAAAACTTAGAAATCTTGATGCAAAATTTCAAAAAGAAATTATACTAATGAAGACTAAACAAATGCAGGTGTTTCTTTGAAGAATGTGAGTAGGCAATTTTGTCTATCATACACTGCAACATAATTGTATTCAATTGTTTAAAGTGTTACATCTTAACCACAGTTTTATTTTTTCAGACTGTGTAAGTGTGGTTGGAAGTTGCTAAATGTTGGTTTTGTACAGGAAAAAAAATAAGCATATGAAATGATTCGATTAATGATTTTATTATAGATATGGACTTGGCAAAGCAGAATCTTCATCCCTGGCTTTGGTAATCAGAGATCAGAAATGTAATCAGAAATTTAAGAACAAGATTGTTCTTACATACATGGAATATCCAATTGGCAATAGTACAATGAAGAAATAACAATCTGGAGATCCAAAGCACTGCTTCTCATCCTCTAACGTTACTATTAATGAAATGTGCTTACATCTACCTCATATCTGTGTAACAGAAGCTAACAATGCATTAAAAACCAATTATGGAATCAAAGAGGCTGAGCACTCTATGGGTTTTAGCATCATCTGTTCAACTAGCTCTTAGGCAGCATTAATTCCATGCTTTAAACATACTTCAGGCATGACATAAAATTGCAATGCTACATGATATGCATGTATAGATCATATCCACTGATATATNAAATGCTCAAATATTTGAATGTTGATGAACAATATATACCACTAATTCTGTATTTTAACATCTAAAATGATTTCATTCAAATACTGTGAAGATTGATCCTGATTTTTTTTCTCAGACAATTTGTATTTAAACATTTGCTTAAACATTTAATTAACTAATTGAGTTTTCACATAGTGCGAGATATGGCCAGTTTTATTCTGAAAAACACTGGAATTTAACAAGAACTGCTCTGATCATGTAAAAACACCACAAATATATTGGAACTCAGTGATCAGTTTTGTTGTATGTTTGTTTGTTTGTTACACTTCTTCTGGATAGATTTTTGGAATGACTTTAGAGAAAGAGAGAATCTTGGTAAGCAGGTAAAAACAAATCAGCTGAGGAAGCACATTAATAAGTACCTTAAGGACTATTTTCCAATAATGAAGACAATTATCTGAAGGCATCTCACTACATATGCTAAAATTGTCAGACTAATTAATCGATTTATTTGCATTTCATACAATCAAAAACACTTTAGTTTTAAACATCAATTCTGTTAAAAAAATACTGTCAATTAGATTTTAAGTGGTGGGGTGTGTTTTTATATAAGGTTTTGAGCGCACATACAGAAAAGAAATTACATTTATTACAGGATCATAATTCAAACATTTCTTCTGTGAGAACCTTGAGCTTTGATGGACAGTTTCTGAGATTTTATATATCACTCTAAACTATTGTTTTCATTCATTTGGACATAGCTATGAACACTTCTCTGCCACTTCTACCTTGATTCATCTTTAAGATACACTACCCCTCCTTGATGTAGTATCATCTGGGGCGTAGCAGAACACCCACACTTCTTGTCAACATGAAAAGTTTGTGCTTAAATTATATGTGCCTATTAATTGTCTAGATTTCTCTGACTATCAAAGCTCTAAGCATCCTACATATCATGTCTTGTTTGTCAGTGAGCTCTGTGTTCAAAGGGGAAATACAATGCCCTCTGTACAGCACTGACTCAACTCTAAGACAAGGATAACATGATGGGGTTATCCTGCCAATATTTGTGACAAAGGCTTTAAGAGTTTCCCACGGTCTGACAATTTGCTTTAGCTTCCTTTGAAACAAATTTCTGAGTCTCTCAATCTGGTATGTAAATAAGTCCAGCTAGTTGTAAAGACTTCAATAATTCTCAAAGAAGCAGTACTACCCCAAACTGGGTCTAGAAAAGGTACATTTCTGAAGATGAATGTTCTGTTTTTTCCATGAAACAATGTTTATTAAGAGGTTTTCTTGAGTTTAATAAACAAGGAAAAATACTTCTAAAATATTAAAAGCCTCAAATTATACAGAAGAAGTGAATTTATATCACAGCTATGATCTGGTTTTCATATTTAATTCTTCTCTAGTTTTATTTTGGATTGAACTCATGTTATTTATACAAAACATTCCAGTAAATATGCAGATATAAATAAAACTAGGGTGATAAATAGAAAGATATTTAAAATCAAAACAATGTCATAAAGGAAAACCCTCATAAATATAATGAATGTCTTAAAAATATAAGGGTATTGACTTCTTCAGGCACACATACACACACACACACACACACACACACACACACATATATATTTACATCACAAATACACAAATGTAACTAGTTTTATAGGAGGTTTTCAACTTCTACACATCTATATTTTCACCCTAATTTCATACTTACAAAATGATGATAAATAAATGTCCGTTCCTAACAAGTTGAATGGTCTTTGATGATATGTCATAGTCATTCTGTTAAAAAAAAAAAACTTAACAATATATTATTAAAGGTTTACTAGTTACTTTAGCCTCACTCTAAATTCATTTGTATTTCATGTATAATCAGTGCTTCTAAAATCTTAGGATATTTTCTCTAAAAAACTGAATATGATCAAATTACATTATGTGAAAATTTAAATTAAAATTAATTATAAAAATAATATATATTTAGATGGATATATAGCATTAGGTTCATACAGGGCACAAAAATTAAAATTTACAAGCAAAATAACTCAAGTAAAATTATTAATCATAAGAAGCTTTCCTTAAATCTCCCTTTTTCTCCAAGAGTTTAGTTTTCTAGAAAACTGCTGCATCACGTATTGGGAATACAGGGGTCCATCATCACAATTTTTTGTTCCATAATTCCTCAAGATCATAGAACTCGTTCCTTAACTTTTTTTAATAATATACTTTAAATCCCCATATTAGAGATACTTTGAACAACCAGTAATTTACACTGAAATTACTGATCAAAATATCCCATACAGTATGCCTGATAGTATGAATCCTAAAATGTATAAGTCATGCTGTGTCCATGTTATTGCATAATTATAGACACATTTAACTCGCATTTCAGCACTTGGAATACAATTATTTTAATTTTTCTGTCCATGACACATACCCCATGCAAATTTGGACAAGGATGCAGAAAAGTACCTAGAAGAATAGCAGTATTTTCAACAAAAGATGCTTAGAAAACTGGATTTCTACACACAGACGGTTGAGATTCAATCAGCATCTCTTGTACTAAGTCAACTCCAAATCAGCTAAGAACCTCAAAAAAATCTGGGACTCTGAATCTGTCAGAGTAAAGGTGAATACAAACTTTGTAAAGAGACCTATGTAGGGGATGCAAGAATAGGACTCCTGAGCCTAATGAAATAAAGTGAACAATTCATAAATGAAACTTAACTAAATGTACAACATGTGAAGAAGCTGCTAAAAGAATAGAGAAAAACTGCCCAATATACATCCAACAGAAGATTCAAATCTAGTCTATAAAAAGAACTGAAAGAGAAATAAACAACTAAAAAGTGGTTGTATTATGAAGGAATTAATGAATGGGAAAGTGGTAAAGGGTGTATGTAACTAGGAAGGAAATAGGGAAAGCAATACATAAGGAAAGAGAGGAATAATGAATAACACTAAGGATGTTTGAAAAAGTCATCATGATACATTCTGATTAATTAAAACTATAAACAGTTTATTTGCAAGCACGTATATGCATATGTTTCTATACAGACACTCACATTTGAATGAACTAACCAGCTTTAGGTGATAATAATCCCCACAAATGCCACAAGCATAATCAACAACAACACTCAATAGAAAAACAAACAAACAAACAACAAAACACCTTTTTCTTTCCATGGGAAATCTCTTTAGGTCAGAGAGTGAAAGAGACTCCCAACCTAGGATAGGCTACTCCTGTTACCCTTGGTTGCCTTTCAGGACTTGAAAATAAGATCTTATTTCTGAAAACAGCACACATTTTGGATGCACAACTTGGAAGTTGTCAGTTCGAACTGACATGCAAGTCACCTTCCTGAGAACTAGCTCTCCTAGTATCTGAAGTTGATATGCAAGCTGCCAATAGAGACAATCAATTGTTAGACAAAGCCATATTGCCTACAAATGAAAATCATTTTGTTCCAGCATAGCAATGTATCCCCAGTGGTGTAACAGTGACACTTATTGAAGATAGTAGACAGCTTTCTTCTTGAACTTAAGCCCTGATCTATATGAAAAAATTTATAACGGGGGGGGGGATAAATCTAACAAACTGCCTATAACTGGTGAGGCCATAGAACAGATTCCATAATCTACTTTCACTCTCCCAATCCAGTTAATCTCTAATTGAATTTTTAATACTTATCCTTAATCCCACAGATAAACGTAGTTCTACACAGGGGTCAAAACATTTTTTTTAAGCTGATGGAGACTATTGCCAGCAGCTGGTCAAAATGCAAAGAAAAACTGATCATGTTAACCCCGCCTGTGCTTACACCTACAACAACCCCTACAACTCAGGGTCAGAGAATACCACAGAAGAGGGGATGGAAAGGCCGTAAGAACCAGCGGACAAGTGACAGAAGAGACAGGAAATCCCAACAATATGTTACCTAAACATAATCGCATAATCGCACACCAATTGATATGCCAATCAGCAAGGAGAAAATCTCAGAAGGTCCTACTCATAAGTGAAGACATTCAAACAATTTCAGATTGCCGAGAGAGGGAGAAGTCTGCTTCTCAGGGAGTAGTCTCCTGATAGGTTATTCAATTCCAAGAAGTCAGTTCTAAACAAATACAAATATAAAGAACACTAAATGAATGAAAGTATGTGTATGTGTGTGTGCGTACACATATGTGCATGTGTAACAACAATGAAGGAAAAGAAGTTGAGACTCTGCAGCAGGTCTCGGGTTTTGGATAAAGAGAGAAAAGGATGGAAATAATGTTAAATGTTAGTATTCATACAGGAAATTGTCAAAACTTAAGTAAAGTAAAAAAAACTTTGGGGCTGGAAGTGACATATGAAATTAAATAGAAAGTACTCAAAAGAAGAAACGATATGCTTAAATAGAAAATGTGTACAAGTTCATGTGAGTGACTAGGATTAGATGGCATTAAGGAAAGAATATTCTGCAATGATTCCAAACTACAGAAGTTGAGTATGGAGCAATATATGTATATAACCCAATGAGCCTTATAGTCTAATTCATAAAAATGAATTATATCCATTTCATTTGTGTAATTTGATATTATTGGCAAATGCATATATTTGTGTAACCAACACCATAATGCAGAATACAGTGCTGCTGTGAGACTCCATGCCAAATGACTAGAAATGG
This sequence comes from Alexandromys fortis, assembly GCF_014885135.2. Lineage (NCBI taxonomy): Eukaryota > Metazoa > Chordata > Mammalia > Rodentia > Cricetidae > Alexandromys > Alexandromys fortis. The sequence goes on from NW_026068011.1 coordinate 1,610,131, forward strand.
ATTCCTGAGGTCTATATGAAGAGAAGAAGATAGCATACCAACCATCTCAGGTATTCAGATCTCAAATCCACGCTTATCAATGTAAGTCTAATAGGTTTTCACTACACTGCTCAAGTAGTGCTTCATTGGTAGTTCCTTCAAAAAGGAAAATAAACTTCCACAAGACCCAGCCCCTGTAAGATATTTATTTGTGGATGATGAATACTTATAAACATATATTTTATAAGAAATAAATGCTCATAAAAGCATATTTTACATTACAAATTATGAATATGTGTTTATGGCATTTGGTTTTGTATCTGTGTATGGGATGATCCTCTTCTATTACAGAGATAAGAGGACAATCTCAGGTTTTGCTTCCTGTTTTCAACATTATTTGATGTAGGCTGTCTTTCACTTTTTTGTTTTCCATTGTGCTAAATATGCTAGGATATCAGGTCCATGACCTTTTAGAAATTGTATTGTCTTGACTCCCAGTATCATTGTACAATGGCTGGCGTCATTGACAGTCTACTCTGCCCACTTTCCATAAGTTATAGGGATTCATACTCATGGCCTCATGCTTATAAAACATGTGCCTCTCCTAACTCAGCTTTTCAATCCCTAGATTGACTTTTAATACTCCAAATAGGTTATAGACAGAGGAATTCCATTAGAATTGGCAGTAGATAAAGTCCTGGTAAACCTATAAACTACTACACAATTCAAAGAAATATTTTGGATAAAAGAAATGGTAGTTAAGGGTATACACTTCTCTTGAAGAGAATCTGGCTTAAGCTCCTACCATGTATGTTAGTGACTTCCAACAATTTGTAACCCCAATCCCTGGGAACCCAACATCTGGCCTTTAGGGCACTGCATTCACATGCACATTCCCACAAATAGGCACACATACACACATGGGGGAGCATACAGACAAATATGGCTTCAATATAAGTCTTTTAAAAATGAATAAATTGTGATATCACACAACTTGAATAAGCAGCAAAGTTAATTATAGTCTAAATCCAAGGTAAGACACTATAATTAGATTTTTCCCTTTTGTTGTTTACTTTGAAGCTTAGAGAAATTACTACAAAGATTTATCTTTCCTTTTCATTTTTAAAAATGAGGGAGAACTTGGTTGACAGGAAGTTTTGGAAATGTATTTATTTTTGTTTCTTTTCTTTTTATTTATTCTTCATGCATGCAGTACCTCCAGACCTCAGTCTCCCCTTTCTACATTCCTCACAGTCCTCTGTGCCCTTCCCTCTTTCCAAGATTCTCTGCTCCTCCATTTCCTTTCAGAAAAGAGCAGGCCTCCCAGGGATATCTACTGAAAAGTTCATATCAAAATGCAATAAGACGAGTCACAAACCCTCATATCAAGATCAGACAGACAATCCCGTAGGAAGAAAGGGTACCAACACAATGGGAGATACTCTACTCCTACTAATAGGAAACCCACAAAAACCCCAAGCTAAACAACGATAATATTCATCCTGTGGATCTACCCGAGACCTATTTAGATTCTGTGATTGCGGCTTCAGACTCTGTGAGCACTAATGAGCCTTGCTTAGTTGATTCTTTGGGCCATGTTGTCCTGTTTTTTTTCTTTTTCTTTTTTCTCTTTTTGAAACTTCTGCCTCCTACAATCCTTCCTCTCCTTCTGCCACGTCTCCCAAGCTATGGCTAATTTTGGTGTAGGTCTCTGTGTCTGTTCCCATCATTTGCTGGAATAAACCTCTCTAATAGCAATTCGGCTAGGTCCTGATCAATGAATACAGCAAAATCCCTGCTTAGGAATCACTATATTGATTATTTTTGGCCAGTTGTGTTTAGTTCTATTTTAGTCATACAGCTTTGAATTCCTGGCCATCCAGCCAGTACCAGGTATGGGCTCTCTCTCAGGACATGAGTCTCAAGTTAGATGAGTCATTGGTTGACCCTCTCACTAGCTCTGAACTATCACTGTCCCAGCACATCTTGCCGGCAGGACAGGTTGTAGGTCAAAGGTTTTATGCCTGGGTTGGTGTCCCAGTTCCATCACTGAATGCTTTGCTTGATTACAGATGTCCAGTTCACGTTTCATATTCTTCACTACTAAACGTCCTAGCTAGGGTGACCTGAATAAATTCCAGGAAGTTTCCATTACACTAGATTTCCCAAGGACCTCTGAATGACCCTCATTCCCAGTATTCTCTCCCAGTACTCTCTCTCTCCACCCTGATTCTCTCCCAGTACTCACTCCCTCAACCAGCCTGATTCCTCATGTCCTGTCCTCCCCCACCCCCAGTATGCCTGCATAATCTATTCTATTCCTCCTTCCATTTGTCTCACCTCTCAAGAGCCCTCTAGGCAACCTAGACCCAGAAATACAAAAATGATATGTACTAATTTATAAGTGGATATTAGCCCTTATGTAAAATATAATTGTGCTACAAACCAATGACCCAGAGAGGTTAAGTAAATAAAATGTTTTTAGAACTTCTAATTAAAGGTAAGGAAAAGGTTCTGAATTTGTAAGTGACTGCAGTGGAAACAGACCAAAACAAGAACTAGAAAATGTAGCTCAATACATAGTTAAGAAACCAGTTTCATTTGTGTATTTATTCTCCTAATTAGGGTATTCTGTGCTCTGACTAAAAATGTGTATAACTGTTTTTGTTTTATAGCATGAAACAGAAAAAAAAAACTGAATTAAAGGGAACTCTTCATTGAAACAGAAAACACACGGAGGAAAACTCATTTTATGATCTTCTACACAAGGGGAAAATAATGAGGAATTTGACACTGATGTAGTTACAAGTTTATATCAAAATGTTAAGCGAGTCTCAGTAGTCATGCTTCACTTTAGCAATTCTGTGGAAAATAATAAAGTATATACAGAGAAAATGGATGAACTGTGCCAAGTATATGCGTTGTTGGGATGTCCTCAGCCCTCATTTTTATATGTGTACAACCAACTTTCAAAACGAGATATGCAGAGGTGAGCATGATGGTGCAACCTTTTAATGTGGGAAGGAGGACAGAAGCAGTCAGATTTCTGAGAGTTCAAGGTCAACATGCTCTTAATACTGGTTCCAGGATAGCCAGGACTCTATAGAGAAATCCTATCTCCAAATAACAAACAAATACAAACAAGTAAGCAAACAGCTGAGTAAAACAGCAAATAAAGCCCAATTATCCATTTTGGTAGAATGACACATGCCTATTAAAAATTGAATAATGTTTAAAGTAAAATGTAGAAACAAAGTATAGACTCTCACATACATAATACTGAGATTGAAAAAATAACTAGATTTAAATGATGCCTTTCTTCATTGAACTACATTGTAATATTAATTTACCTATAAATGCAAAATAAGCTAAAATTTAAGTGTTTTGAGTCAATAGCAGCATATTTCAATTGAAGACAGTGTTTACATGTTTTAAATAAAGAAACATGAACAAAGAAATAGGAGCACAATTATCCTTTGTGTTTTACTCTTTCAAGTCCCATGTACCATGCATGTATAGCAGTCTTCATCCTGGTCACCATCATGCCTTTTTTCATTTAAGGAGCACCTCATTACCTTCTTTTTCTCTTTATTGAGTTTCCTTGGTTGACTGAATTTCATCATTTCTTTTGTAAAGGGCAAGTAGACTCTGTTTTATCTGCATTGAATGCCAGATGCAAGATCAATTCTATTTTAACAAAACTATGGTATGGTAAAAGGAAAATGAAGAGAGACACCTTACATATTTATATGTTTTTTGTATTTTCTATAACTTGGTGACTTGAAAATACCCTTGCTTTATTGACACATGTCTCAAAAATATAATTAATAACTTGCCCATCCGTCTTCAGAGAAGCTTCCTCCTACAGTAGATCAGTAATAAATACCTAAATCCCTTACCAGATATTATGCAGAGAATGAGAGACCTCGAAACACACATAAATGGGATGTCTCCATCCAATCCCTCCCTTAAGGGCTCAGGTAACCCAAGGAAGAGAAGGCAGAAAGAGTGTAAGAGACAGTGGGGTTGGAGCACACCAAGGTCCTTCAAATCAATGTGAGAACACACATTGAAATTACAGAGAATAAGGTAGAATGAACAAGGCCTCCATTGGTAGCAGAAAAGGAATGATACAATCAAGAGGAAGACAATTATACTAATAATATTGGTTGAGGAAATGAATGGGAATTAGAATTTGAAACTAGGTTGCTGGGCACAATCACTAATGTGAAAAGCATATGGATTATTTTAGAAGCTGGAAGACTAAGACTATTATAAAAGAGCAGAGTAGTCTAGCAGTTACCAGACTGAGTGTTTAGATACTGGAATAAGGTTTCCTTAAATGGTATATTGGAAATGAGTTTTAGTGTCAAAGTTTGATTGATTTAAACAAAGACAACAGATTAAAAAAATAAAAATAAAACAACAAACAGCAGTGATGGGGACAAATGGTAAAGATGTTCACCACAATGAGTGCTAAGAAGTAATTATGGTTTTTGAGGTCAAGATAATTTAAACAATTTAAATGAGGTGTTATCTGAAAAGTATGTCTTTTCTGAGACTCCCATAAATTGTTTATGCCATTTCAAATTAAGTGTATGTGTACCCTTATTTTACTTCTTTTACATTGTTCCATGTAAACCTGACATTTCATGAGCTTTAACTTTAAAAAGTTTTTCTTTTTATGTAAATAAAGATACTTAAATTTTAAAAAGAAAAAAAAACCTTGTTTTTGACATCTAGCTCAAATTATGCAAATAAAGCTAATATATGATTATATAACATAGTTTTCATGGGAAAATTAAAACATATACACATAAATACATATAGTTTTAGCACATATGTGTTAAAACACATATAGATACTTTATAAAACTCATATAAAAATAATAAAATCTTGGCAAGAATGTTATTCCTTTATTTACAAAGTATAATACAAATTTTTCAATAAAAATAAATAAATAAAAACAAAGTATAATACAAAAACCTCTTTGAATCTCAATACCAAGACTGAATCCAATTAAAATATAATTCTGCTGCAATATTAATATAAAAATTATTTAAATAATATTGTGGGCATGCATAAATAATTCATTTTTTATTAATTAGCAGCTCCCGAGTGTCCTTTTCAATGTCTGTTTCACAAGTGTCTCCAGAACTTCATAAAGATGAAAACAGTAGATGTAGTTAAAGGGGAGCAAGGATAATCAATTATGGAGATTTGTCTTAGTAACTACTCAAAGTTCTTGAAATAAATCTTATTTGACAGAATAAAAAATTATTTTAGGTCAATTATGAGAGTAATATGCAAATTACATTAAATTTATCATTCCCTTTTTATTCCCATTGAGACCAATCATGTACTCAAAGGATCTATGAGTTCCTGTCAGGAATATTGTCAGTTAATAAATTATAATATTACATATTTCTATTTGTTTAGTTAAAATAAAGAAATACATCCAGAAATGATTTAACTTTTAACTCTTTTCATAACAAAAATACTGGTAACACTGTGTTGAGATTGCTTAACAAGAAATAGTGTATGCCAACAAATTAAAAAACTTGAGATTATTCCTCAGGACCTACATAGTAGATGGAGAAAACCAACCAGCATAAGTTGTACTATGGCTTCCCCATGCATACTGTGGCATCCAAAAGTCCCTTCCTCTGCTTGAACACATATTCATATATACATACATACATATTTATGTGCATACATTAACATATACATATATGTGTGCATACATACACAAATACATAAAAGAAAAATTATCTTAACTTATTTATATTGGCCATTCTGAAAATGTATATCAGCTTTTATGGGTTCATAATTTGCTGTTTTTTCTTGGAACAAATAATCAGCTCACTATGGATTGAAAATTAAATACCAGTTACAATGGAGATAGAATTTTAAAGAAATTATTAGAACTCCCAAGACTAACAGAATGAGTAGATGTTTCAAGGTAGATATAAAGTGGGTAGAGATATAGTTGGATGTAGGTAGGTAGATGATAGATATTATAGATTAGATAGATAATAGATACATAGAAATGAGTGGATAGATAGTAGATCATTCATAGATAATGGGTATAGATGTCAGTGATGGTAGAGACATAAGTGAGATAGATATGATAGATTACAAATAGATATATGACAAGTAGATAATTTTGTAAATAGATAAAAACTAATAGATCTGTAGATGATGAAAAGTAGATAATAGAAAAAACGATAGATAGATAGATAGATAGATAGATAGATAGATAGATGAATGAGTTATGTTAAACCTAAAAATTTGATAAATGTATTATAGATTTATTTGTAAGTGATAGATAATAAATACATTATATGGTAGATACATAGACTATATGATAGATTAGATAAATTAGTAGACAGAATGATTGATAACAAATATATAGTTATTTGTTAATATATCTATAGATAATAGATAAATCAACAATAAATAAACAGATTAAAAATTAATAACAGAAACTTTGCAGCCCCATACAAAAGAAAGAAAGAAAAGAAAGGAAAGAAAGAAAGAAAGAAAGAAAGAAAGAAAGAAAGAAAGAAGGAAGGAAGGAAGGAAGGAAGGAAGGAAGGAAGGAAGGAAGGAAAAGGCATGCTAGTAAAGACTATGGTCTGCTCTTTATGTTTTGTATGGAACTCCAACAGATTCAATATTGCCCATTCATATTGAGTGAGAATACTCTCTAAATTTAAACAACCACACAAAATTTCCTCTAGACACATTATCAAGAATACATAAAGGTGATGTTTGTCCTGTCCTCCAGATGTATTTCTTAATCTAGTGAAGCAGACACCTAAGATTAACCAGCACAGGAGGAAATATGACACATTTTCTGTCTTTTTTTTTATTGAAAGAAAATAAAAGAAATTCCCGCCTCCTCCCAGCCTCCCATTTCCTTCCCCCTCCTCCAACTCTTCTCCTCCTCCCCCCACTCCTCTCCCCCTCCCTCTCCAGTCTGAACAGCAGTCAGGGTTCCCTGCCCTGTGGAAAGTCCAAGGTCCTCCCCCTCCATCCAGGTCTAGGAAGGTGAACATCCATACTGGCTAGGATCCCACAAAGCCAGAAAGAAAATAAAGAAGTTTTTACTGAATATTTGTTTCCACATGGACTCTTTTCCTTTTCTCTCTTTTCCCCATGAACTTCTTGAAGATTGCCTAGACCCATTCTCTTTCTTCTTCCTTTAAATTTTATTAACTAGTTTTTCACTGCTGTTGCTGAAAAAAAAAAAGCTTTTTCCAAGAACAGAACTTACATTTAAAGTCAATGTTGTGATGGGTTTCAGATTCTGACATCTTTCAACTATAAGCAGAGGTCCTGGTTGACCATTCCTTCCGCATCCTGAACAGAAGTCTTTTCAACAGATTGTCAGGATGTCATGATATGTCACCCTATCCTATCATGTTGAAAAGTTGTAGCACCACGATAAACCTCTCCACCAACACAATAATCTAAATCAGATCATTTCAAACAAATTAGAAAACACCTAGGTTTAGTGGATGCCAATTTTACTGGATGATTTTCCAACCCCCAAGAGAAAAGACTGTGAAAGAAGACCAGAAAACCATATGTTTGTTCTCTGTGATACTCTTTAAATATCCTACGGAAGTGGTCTTTAACATCATTGGGGAGAGGTCATTGTTTAGCAGGCTTTCTTAGGGATGCAATCTGAACTAGGACAACTTCCAGGGGTGTGGTCTTGGGATGGAACTTCGATTCACACATTCCAGACTGTTTGGAGATATGGATATCAGGGGCTGAGGTGAGGCCAGAGCACAAACATTCCAGACTCTTTGGGTATATGAATGCCAGGGGCGTGGGAGAGACTTCAGTACAAATATCGCAGATGTTTGGGTATATGGATGCCAGGGGCTGGGATGAGGCTTCCACCCAAACATCCCAGAATCTTTGAGTGCACTGGCTCAAGTCTAGCTACTTCCTCTGGGCATGGGGCAATGTGGGGGAGGGGAGAGTTGGGGGTTGGTGGGCTCAAGCTCAGTGGGAGGGTAGCTGGAGAGGCATCCAGTTACCTGTCATCCTGGAGACTTCAGGCATCTATTCCTTGAAGGAGATGAGAAGGTAGGTTGTTAGGAGAAAAATAGATTGGTATTACCCACCCTGTGAATGGGGCTAGCCATTGGAAAGGTGATTAAGTGCCAGAAAGAATGGGATAAAGAACTGCCTTGGTTGCACAAAAGAGTCAAGGGTGCAGGAGCAAAATGAGAACAGATATGCTCTTTAAAAACAGATTTAGTTGTTGGCTAGGTACACATTTGAGCCTGGCGAGGTGGTACTAATGATGAAGTGTCAGGAACTGGTGTGCTTGTGTATGTGCTAGTGTTATCTGGAGAACCCCTACAGGTTGCTCTTGGCCTGGGCAAGAAGAGTGACCTGTAAAATATGCTTGAAAGTGTGTGGCGTCAAAATAGTCTCTGGAGACTGTTAGTTTTCACCAGACCAGATTTCTTGATACAGCTCCAGAACTTTTCCCAGAAATCTTCAGTTATCTGTAAGACAGCTGGAACAGATTTATATCATGACACCATTTCTATTATTTTATTTATTAAAAATCTACCTATTCCCCTCCTCCCATTTTCCTCCTCCTCTCTCCTCTTCCTCCCCCTCCATCTCCAGTGCTAAGAGAAGTTAGTGTGCCCTGCCCTGTGGGAAGTCCAAGGCCCTCCCCCTCCATCCAGGTCTAGAAAGGTGTGCATCCAAACAGACTAGCTCCCCCCAAAAAGACACTATATGAAGTAGAATCAAAACCCAATGCTGGTATTGGCTTCTCAGTCAGCTCCCATTGTCAGCCATATTCAGAGAGTCTGGTTTGATCACATGCTCGTTCACTCCCAGTCCAGCTGGTCTTGGTGAGCTCCCATTAGATTAGTCACACCATCTCAATGGGTGGATGCACCCCTTGTGGTCCTGACTTCCTTGCTCATGTTCTCCCCCCTTCTGCTCTTCATCTGGACCTTGGGAGCTCAGTCCAGTGCTCCAATGTGGGTCTCTGTCTCTATCTCAGTCCATTGCCAGATGATAGAAAGTTCTATGGTGATATGCAAGATATTTATCAGTGTGGCTATTTGTAATAGCCAGAACCTGGAAACAACCTAGGTACCCCTCAATGGAAGAATGAATAAAGAAGGTATGGTACCTATGTATATTAGAGTTCTACTCAGCAGTAAAAAAACAATGACATCTTGAATTTTGTGTGCAAATGGATGGAAAAAGAAAACACCTTACTGAGTAAGATAACCCACACCCCCAAAAAAACATGAATATGATATGCATTTAACTCATTTGTGGATTCTACTCATAAAAAAAGAACATTGATCCTATAGTTTGTGATCTTAGAGAAGCTAAATAATATGGTGAATCCAAAGAAAAACATAAATTTATCCTCCTGGAAATTGGAAATCGATAAGATTGACAGGCAAAAGTTGGGAGCATGGGGTTGGGGGTGAGGTGGGGGAAAGGAGAGAGGGCGGAGAAGGACAGGATTGGGGAGAGTTTGGGGGAGTGGGATGGTTGAAATTGAGAAAGGGTGGATATGGAAGCAGGGGAGAAGATATAATAATTAAGGGAGCCATTTTAGGGCTGGCAAGAGACTTGGCTCTAGAGGGGTTCCCGGGTGTCCAAGGGGGTGTCCCCAGTTAGGTCCTTGGCCAAGAGAGAAGGTTCCCTGAATTTATGTCATTTCTAAAGGCTATGGCTTCAGATTAAAAGTCACGAACATTATAGAAGACAATGAAATGAAATTGGAAACTCTGAACCTCTGAAGATGCATCTGAAACCTGTAAATTTTCGACCATGAAACATGTGAAAGAGGCACACCTGTCTGTACTTTTAGCAGGAAACTTAACAAATGAAATAATGAGCTACCAGTAACTTAAGTAATCAAATGCCATCAGACAGATATAAGAGGGATTAAAAAATGAGCAGAAGTGAGACAGCTTTTAACAGCTACACAGACAATTCCAAGTCTCTTTGTGGTCTTTAACAAATACCAGTCTGAGAAGCAGTACTTGACTTTAGCTGCTGAGCCAAGGAGGCCTGGCAGATTTTCCTTTGTGGGTAGGGTTCAGTCTACCTGTCTTGGAAGGATGAGATGATTGATTCCTTGGTGTAGTGTCCAGGAAGCTGATGAGGTGGGAGACAGCTTTTTGCTGTGTGGGTAGCTTTGCCATATCCAAAGGCAAGCCTCCAGGTAGAAGATCTTTTGCAATCATGCATCTTCTTGGAGGAGCTATAGGATGCTGTAGGAGCTGGCATGACTCTGCCATAAGACGTTCTTTTGTTAAATTCCATACTCTCAGATCTGTAAAGACACTTGAGAATCAGAGTACCACTACCTGTCAGGTATATCCAAATTAGACATATAAGTTAAATATGGACATATAGTTTATTCAGTCAGTTATAACTTACCAATGTCAGTAAAGGGAAGAAGTGATGTGGGAGTGTCATATCAATCTGTTGATTTCATTGGCTGAGCAATAAAGAAACTGCTTGGCTGGCCCTGATAGGATAAAGCATTGGTGGGAGGAGTAAACAGAATAGGATGCTGGGTGGAAGAGGAAGTGAGGTCAGACTCTGCTCTGCTCCCGGGTAGACCCAACAGCTCTGTTCTCTGGAGCAGAGATGCCAGGCTCCACTCTCCCAGGCAGGTCCGACCCAGGATGGATGGAGGCTAGAATCTTCCCGGTAAGCACACCTTGGGGTGCTTACACACATCATTAGAAATGGGCTAGTCCAGGTGTGAGAATTAGCCTATAAGTGCTAGAGTTCATGGGCCAAGCAGTCTTTAAATGAATACAGTTTGTGTGTTGTTATTTCGGGCATGAGCTAGCCAAGTGGCCGGGGTGTTGGGGACGCAGCCCCACCGCTCTTATTTCAACAAAGAAGATTAGAAGGAAAATTTTAATAAGCCAAAGTATACTAGAGGCAGAATATCTACTTGATATACCATCACACATGGGTTTTCTTCCCAAAGACAGCACTGAGCTTTTCACTTTGACCTCAAACAAAAATAGTGGCCATCCATGTGTTTGCATTTTTTCAGAGTTATTGTCATCTGGAGTTATAAGTTTTACAGATTTTAAAACAAGCATACTGTGGCAACATTACTTACACACATATATTAACAGACAAAACTTTTTCCAGGAAACTATCAACTTACCAATTTAAAAATTCTGAAGAGGACTGCAAAAGCCAGATAAGTTCACAGGTGATCCCACTCAGGGCCAGATCAGTAGAAACATAATGATGGAACACCTATGGAGTTTAGAGTGGGGGGATAGGGGAACCATTGTAGGTAGAATCCCAGTTCGACCAGATCACATGAAAACAAAGAGCAAACAGAGAAACAGGGTGGGAGTGGGGAGGAGGAGCAGGGGCACAGCATCCATAAATCATGGGCATATTGGGGTTTGTTTAATTGTTACCATATTGCCAAAAAATTTTAGGCATCAAGGAACATATGGTATCAGATAGCCCCAATTTTACAAGAATTTGTAAAAGGCTGCTCAAGGGCATTTGGGGATTAATCTTCAAATTAGAGGTATTCATTTAGCAAGTCTATGCTGAGACCCATAGCCTAGTGCAACACGTCCACTGCAGTAGACTTTGAGTGAAAAAAAAAAGCAAAACAAAACAAAACAAACACAAAAAAAAACCAGGGGGTATGAGAAATACCTTGAACAAGACGTCTCTTGACAAAGGAATCCTACAGGGACAAGTTAGGCCCTTGCACCTCTGCACAAGTTAGGTCCTTTTCCAGGTCTGGTTGGGTGACATGTCTTCTGCAGGACAACCCAAAAATCCTATGATGATGGAGGAAGGTCATTGGTTAAATAAACTGCCTTGGCCCTGATAGGTAAGAACATAGGTGGGTGGAGTAACAGAACAAAATGCTGGGAGGAAGAGGAAGTGAGGTCAGAAATCATGCAGCTCCTCTCAGAGCCAGATGCCTCCGACAGAGAAGCCATGCTCCCCTCTCGTGGGCAGATGTGATCGATGAAGCTCCGATCCAGGATGGACGTAGGCTAAAATCTTCCCAGTAAGACATTATTAGAAATGGGCTAGTCCAGGTGTGAGAGTTAGCCAAGAAGAGGCTAGATATAATGGGCCAAGCAGTGCTTAAAAGAATACAATTTGTGTGTTGTTATTTCGGGGCATAAGCTAGCAGGCAGCCAGGGTGCTGGGGACGCAGCCCCACTGCTACTATTGCAACACTATGAAGCCCTGGGCCTCTAAAAGCAATGACTTGGCAATTGGAACTTACCCAGAGAAAGCCAATCTTAGCCTGGCTGAGAGCAGGTACAAAGGAGGCTGTTTTCCCACCTTGTGGTCTTTAGCTGGCAAGAAAAACAGCACCCTCTGTTGTACCTCCAGATGAAAGTTTTGCACCCCAGTAAACCTCTCCACTGACACAGTAATCCAATTCAGATCAAATCAACCAAAGTAGAAAAAGTCCATGTTTAATGGACACCAATGCTCCTAGATGGCTTTTCAACCCTCCAGAGAGAAAATGGGGAAGGAAGACCAGAAAATTGTGTGCTTATTCTCTGTGATGCTGTTTAAATACCATATGGGAGTAGGCTTGAGCATCTCTGGAGAGGGGTCATTGTTTTGCCTACTTTCTTGAGAGTGGAGTCTGAACTGAGGCAACTCCCAGTGGAGGAGAGTTGGGCTGGAGCCTCCACCCAATAAATGATGATAGCTGTTTCCTATCCCTTCTTTGTATTTTTCTCTCATCTCCTCACTCTAGTCATATTATAAAAAGTAATGCACCAACTTTCATCAACCTGTCTCTATCCCACCATGATAGATGGTGTCTAATTCTTAATGAGATGTCATATGATGTTAAGTGTTCAAAGGTTACAATGAAGACATCATCCTTGTGCCTCTTTGTTTAGTCTGTATTAACTTTATCCTTACCTAAGATCTTGCGTTGACTTCTTCAAGGCATTATTTTATGAATAGAACAGTCTTCATTCACTGTTCTTCATTAGATCCTCACCTCTTCTGTCATGTTTCTCTGTAGATTCTTTTTCAATTGAGTTGCAACACTGTCCTCTGTTTATCTTCAAAATTCATGGCTGAATGAACTACAGAGATCTTGTCTGCATGTAATTCTTATTTTAATAGCTCATGTGTTTGTATTTTGAGCTTTATAAAAAATATGATTTTTATTGGTTTTATTGAGTTATACATTTTTCTCTGCACCCCTCCCTGCTTCTCCTCTCCCCTTCAACCATGACAACAAAGAGGACCCTAGGACAGTCATACATGGATCTAATCTACATGGGCAGTAGTAAAAGACAAGATCTCCTGAGTAAATTGGGAGCATGGAGACCATGGGGAAAAAAAATTCTTTTAAATAGGAACTCTGTTACTTGTGTTAAAGTTCATTCTGTTATAAGAATGACTTACTTTACCTTTTTCACTGACTTAACTCTTATTATTATCCACTATATATAATATAGTTAAATATCTTTTCTATTATCTGTTATCTCAAGGAGAATGTAAGACCCTAGATTTTGGATTGTGGTTTCTGGTATTCCAAATACTATTTTGCAGTGAAAAGAGATCATTGCCAATAAAAAGCCGATAGTAAATATCTAGTCACTGTCCCCTATTCACTGGGTGAAGACATGCCAGTAAATATACTGTGAATCATAATATTTACAGAGCTTAGACTCAAGCCCTTAATCCATAAGCCCAACTCTCCACACATCCATCCCTTTTGGAATGTGATATCATTCTGTGAAATTATAAATCAAAGAACAGTTTTATAAGATGTGTTATATAATTTTATATATACATATATATGCACACAGAGACTCACACTCATGCTATATTCATGTATGTACACACATTTTTATACTTCATTTAATAAAACACCTCAGCAGTACAATGCAAGTACTTTATTTTTCATTTTCATTCTTAAGGAAACATTGTTGATTTGGAGAAACTGTTAGATTTGAAGGTGATTCTACTTCTTCTGTTATTTTTTGTGGGGGTGGGGCAGGATGTGAGTGTAGCAAAGCACAGATATAAAGGCCAGTGGTAGTCAAAGAACAACCAAACATTCATCCTCATCTTCTACATTGTTTGAACCAGAGCCTCTTTTTGTTCCTCCTGCAACATTCCTGTATCAACACTAAGGTAAGCACTTCAGAGTCCTGCCTAGCTTTATTTTGTTTCTGATTATTGGAATGAAAATCTTCATGTTTGTTTAGCAAATCCTCTACCCAACCCTGTTCTAGATTTGTAAATGCAGAAAATCATTATTGATTCCAAGCCACAAATATCTCTGCTATGATATGGAAACTCACTTCAATGAAGTGGAAAACAAACAGCTTTGGGAGTCTCCATGAGAATAGTTATTCCCAGAGAAAGCTATGTCTTCTTCCAGAAGAGTTACATTAGCCAGTCATGTATAAATCCTTCCACCCACTAATAAAACCAATGTGCTATCATCACTCTAAATATTGTAGATTTTGTGTATATAAAGGTCAATGGTCTTATATATTTTTTATATTTGAAGTTTTTTCTTTCATTTTATATAACAATCACATTTTCCCCTCTCTCCCCTTGTCCTCTTTCCCCACCTTCCCCACACCCAACTCCCAATTCACTCCTCAGAAAGGGTAAGGCCTCTCCTGGGAAGAGGCAGAGAGGGGAGCAGAGAAAAATAGAGCTCAATAAAAAATAATAAATAACAAAAGGGTTAGGCCCTCCATGGGGAATTAACAAAGTCTGGCATACCAAGTTAAAGCAGGACCAATCCCATCCCGCCTATATCTAGGCTGAGCAATAAGTAATGGGCTTCAAAATACCAGTTCATGTATTAGGGATAAATATTGGTCCCCCTGTGGCTCTACAGATTGCCCAGGTCACAGAACTGTCACCCTGACCCACCTTCAGAGTGCCTAGTGTGGTCCTGCTCAGGCTCCCCAACTGTCAATTTAGAGTCGATGAGCTCCCACTAGCTTGGGTCAGCTGTCTCTGTTGGTTTTCCCCTTACTATTCTGACCCTCAGTGCTTAGCTGTACATCTCTGCCTCTGTTTTCATCAGATACTGGATGAAAGTTTTGTGATGACGATTAGGATGGAGATGTGGCTCAGTGGTTGAAAGCATACACTGCTTTTGCAGAGGACTTGCATCCAGTTCCCAGGACACACAGCAGTCAACTCACAATTGCCTGTAACTCCAGTCCCATAGTAACTCAATGCCCCTGAGTTGGTTCCTCAGGCATTGGTGGCATTATATTTTAGGTTGCATTTAAATGTTGATTGTTTCTAAATTCATGAATATTTAAATTTTAATTATATTCTTTTATATTACTTAGATCTTTAATGGAATATCTTAAAAACATAATGATTGATAAATTTTAATATGACTCATAAAACAATAGATATGTAATATCTTATAAATAGATTACTGTAACCATACAGATACATGTACTATACTTATCTGCACAAAATTACATAAATCTAATCTCTGTCACTAGTGAAAATTAAAACTCCTGCTTTATGCTATAATGTAATATTTGAGAAAAAAGTAAAGGGTAAGAAATCAGCAGAAGGTTTTTGAGAGTGTTTATATCACCAATGCATGTGTTTGTTAAGTAGGAATTGAAAGTTAAATGCTTCTGAATCAGTTTCTGAATTGACAGTTAAATGCTCTTTGAATCGGTGTTGCAATGATGCAAAATGTCAATGAAAAAAATCATCTTTTGTTACTTTAATACTACTATCTCAGCTGGGCAGCAGATTTTCGTAACTCTTATGTTGATAGTTCAGGAAACATTTCTGATATGAAGAGATTGTAAGATCTGCAATGACTTTCTTCTGATAAGTCCTAAATACGTAGACATCACAGCAAAATATAGAATGTGGGTTTGTGCAACTTTTCAGTTTTATCCACAAATAGTTCTTTTCTATAAATTTTTACTGACAATATTTTTGGATTGATATTGGATTGAACAATATATTTAGATCATGATTTTTCTACATAAAATCCTCCTATATTATTCCTGTGTCCTCACTCATCCAATTCAATTCTGTTTTTCTTTCCTTTAGAATGCAAATAAGAAAAAGAAACAACCAAGAGACAAAAAAACAGGGTTAAAAATAAGAAAAAAAATATTAGAAGCACACTGATAAATGTCATAAAACAAAATATGAAACCACAGCATATAAACAAAAGACCAGTATGGTATAGGAAGTCCTTCTGTTTGTGTATTGCTTTCATTGGTTAATGAATAAAGACTGTCTTGGCCTAGTTGATAGGACAGAACTTAGGTAGGTGGGGAAGACAGAACTGAATGCTGGGAAGAAGAGAGGTGGAATAGGGGAGAGACACCATGGATCGACACTGGGAATTTTACCCTGTAAGCCACTGCCATGTGGCAATACACAGATTAAAAGAAATGGGTAAAATTAATATAAAAGTTAGCCACTACAAAGTTAAAGCTAATGGGCCAAGAAGTGATTTAAGTAATACAGTTTCTTTGTGCTTATTTTGTTTCTGGGCAGTTGGGACAAACAAGTGGCTCTCCTCCTAAATCAGTGGGACAAAATTGGCCAAAAAATGCAATATGAGTAAAAAAAAAAAATTAACTAAATACCATTGAGTTTATTTGTGCTGGTCATTTACTGCTCAATATGAAGCTTGCCCTTAAATATACTTAATATATCCATGATTCTTCACTGGAAAAAAATATATTTTTTTTTTTTGCATTGCATGCAAGTATAAATTGAAGTTAGCTTTTAGGTTAGGAATGGGAGCCTGTGTCTTTTCCCCCTTTTCTGTGCTAGAACCATATTAACATTCACCTGGGCAGGCCCTCTTCACGCTATCACCATTCCAGTGAGCTTTATATGCACGTTCATCCTGTGGTTTCTAAACGACACTCTATTTTGGAGGCATACACTTTTTATAGTACCTATAAGTATTTCTTTAAAACACAAATGATTTTGGTTTTTAAAACAAGTGATTCAAGTATGTATTGATATACTTTCTTCTATCACCTGGAATTTCTCACAATAACCTCACTGTGAAGATGAGTGAGAGCAGAGTATGGTAAGATAACATCATATAAATTATTATTATTTCCTCTATTGTATCAATTATTTGCTAACCATCATTAATTATCTTTATTTTTGGAAACCAGGTACATGTTATTAACATCTAGATTATTGATAGCTTTCAAACATCCAAGCCTGTACTTTAGCAGTTATTCACCCTATTTAACAGGCTCTTTTAGTATTTACCTCAGATCTTTATTGCTACATTTTGCGTATTTGAGACATAGTGAGTCCTAGTATGTTGTAAGCAACAAATTAATATTATTATTTTTAAAAGTTCAGAGACATACTCACAATAACATTTAGGAAATGCATTTTGTCACAAGACTTTCTTAGCTGAATATTTTTTTCTTTCCAAAGAACTGGTTAAATCAAACACTTTGACTTGGGTCATTTGTGGATTGTTTTTTTTAGAATCTGAAAATCTCTAAGGAGGGAACAATTTATTTTGTACCTCAGTGTCCTGGACACAGGCTTCTAAACTATGTATCACTCTGGAGCCTTTGCAGAAGAGTTTTACTAGATTGTAATGTCGACAAAACAGCTATACCTCAGAACATCTTGATACTAATGTATGCCCTTGAATGAAAATAACACCCAAGGGAAAAATGGGATCATAAGGCCAGACAAAATAAAAACAACAACAACAAAAAAAAAAAAACCAAACAAACAAACAAAAAAACAAAGAGCAAGCATACTTTAATAATAAAATGATTTCAGGTCACATACTGTCTAGGAAGCATAGGTAGAGTGAAAGGAAATATTGAGATTAAAAAGAAATCTCAAAATGAGAGGTGTGTACACATTGTTATATTTGGTAATCTGAAAATAGCAGAGCTTAACATTTTATGATATGCTATTGTCTTCAGAATTTTTTTTTTTTTTTTTTTTTTTTTGGTTTTTCGAGACAGGGTTTCTCTGTAGCTTTGGTGCCGATCCCGGAACTAGCTGTTGTAGACCACGCTGGCCTCGAACTCACAGAGATCCACCTGCCTCTACTTCCCGAGTGCTGGGATTAAAGGTGTGTGCCACCACCGCCCGGCCTTGTCTTCAGAATTTTAACAGCAACACTCTTTTATGTTTTAATCTCATTTGGATTTGCTTAATGAAAACATGTATATTAAATTTCCTTCATGTTCTTTTTCATTAAGACATTAAGCTGCATAAGGTATTCATATATTTGGTAATGCTTCATTTTGAATTGATAGAATAATTTGGACATTAATAAAGTTTTATACAAGACCAAATATTTTATGCATGTGTTATTGTTCATCCAAATTCACAGTAAATCAATTCTTTGGTATAAATCTTTCACTGTATTTCAGCACCTAGAATTTACTGGTACAATGATAAACTTCACTTGTACACTCTTTTAGAGGCTATAGAGTCTACAACTAAGGCTTTAGCATTTTCTCTATATATCATTTTAGGATTCAATCACTCCCAGGATCCAATATGTTATTATTATCCATTTATATTGATTTCCAATATAAAAATTTTTAGCATCCACCAATATAGAAAAAATAGCAGATGGTCACTTTAAATATAATTTGCTAGTAACTGCATAAAGGAGCAATTTATTTCAACTTCCATACCACTCAAAAGAGTTTAAAATTGTGTTATCTTGTCAAATTAATTTTCCATCATGATTCATTTATAATAGTAGGGTATCTTATTTATTTATTTTTATTTTATGTGCATTGGTGTTTTGTCTGCATGAATATCTGTGTGAGGTTCTTGTATCCCCCTGGAACTGTTACAGGGAGTTGAGAACTGTCGTGTGGGTACTGGGAACTGAACCTGGGTGTTCTTGAAGAACAGTCAGTCATCTTAGGAGCTGGAGGAATGACACATCTTTCCAGTCCATAATATGGTATCTCAGTCTCAAATATTCAGGGAATCTATTAAGAGTCATTATTCCCTTATCCCCCCCAACTCTTTATCTCTTTTCTTTCTCTCTAACTCTATCTCCTTCCCTCTCTTTCTGTCTCTCTGTCTCTCTCTCTGTCTCTGTCTCTCTCTCTCTCTCTCTCTATATATATATATATATATATACATACATACATATGTTTATATATACATATACACACATAGATATTTGTGTGTGTATATGTGTTTATGTTCATGTTTTTGGCTTAAAGCCTTGCTGTTTTACCTTAATGCAGTTTGGTAATATCACCAATCTTTTACTTATCTGCTTCATATGCTTGTGCATTTTCAGTAAAATTGTTTAGTGAGCATAAATTTTCATTATTAAACAAATATAATATTTTAATATATAGAAGAGTATTTTTATTAATTAAGGTAGAACAAAGCCCTTATACTTCTGTCCAGAAAGCAGAATTATATTCTATTTTAATGGTGCTAAGGGATTTTAAAGAATCTCTTAATATAGTTACTGATTCACAATATGCAGAAAGAGTTATCTTGCATATTGAAACCACAGAATTTATACCAGACGATACAGAATTCACTTCATTATTCATTCAGGTGAAAGACATAATTAGAAATAGGCTTTGTCCTATATACATAACACACATCCAATCTTATAGGGGTCTGCAAGGTCCTCTAGCAAAAGGTAATGCAGAAATTGATCAGTTATTGATTTGAACTATGTTGCAGTCTCAGAATTTCATAGAAACATCATGTCAATAACAAAGGTTTAAACAAAAAAATTTTCTATTACATGGCAACAAACTAAGGAGATTATAAAGAGATGTCCTACTTGCTCTTTGTATAATCAAACACTGCTATTTTTAGGGACTAACCCAAAGGGTACTCAAAGGAATTAAGTCTGGCAGATGGATGTGTTCCAGTTTGCAGAATTTGGAAAATTAAAATATGTACACCACAACATCAACACTTATTTGGGTTTTCAGTGGGCAACTGTTTTAATTTCAGAAAAGGCAGATTCAGTAATAATTTATTAGAAGTTATGGACATCATGTTTATACCTAAACAAATAAAGACAAATAATGGTACAGCATATGTCTCTAAGAAAATGAGTCAGTTTTTTGCTTATTATAATATTAAGAACATTACAGGTATACCACATAATCCTATAGGTCAGGTAATTTTATAAAGATCAAATCAAAATATAAAGAATATATTAAACAAACAGAAAGGGGTTGAGAATTCCCCCAGAAATAGATTAGATAATGTGTATTATCCTTGAATTTTCTTCACAATAATGAGATAGGGACAACAACAACAGCGAGACATTGGATAATAGAAAAGTCTTCTGAATTATATCAGCCACTGTATTTCAAGGATGTGTTGACCTCACAAAAGAAGCCAGGAGATATGCTACATTGTCTTTATAAATAATGTTTAAGTTTTCCACAATGAACAATGAATTTTCCTGCAGTAATCTTTGAAGTTTCCAGGAAGAAGATGGGGTCCCACAACAACTCCACCTGGTTGCTATGATATCATGATGCTGATCGTGCTACTATAAGACCTGTTTTGTGTACCAGCTGCTCAAGATGATTCAAACTTGGTTAGCTGAAATGGTGCACTATTTTACAACATGACTCCAAATAGTAACCTCAGAAAATATAACTCCAAAAACATAACTCCAGAAAATATAACTTCAAAAACATAACTCCAGAAAATATAACTCAAAATATTAACCTCAGAAAAACCTTACCAAATAGTCTGAGACTATTTGCAATTATACCAGACAGTAATCTTGGAACTTATCCAGCATTATACTTTCACAGGAACCCATAGAAAGAACATTGCTCTGATGATAGCTTAAAGTAATTCTAGAAGATGACAGCCCCTCTCCCAACAACGTTTTTCCTCACGGTTAGAGACATCATTTAGGGGTTGATTATCATTCATAAAGGGTTGGAGGTTGGGGAAAAATTACATAAGCTTGGAGATCACTTTGAAAAAAGAAAATTTGATGGGATAATAGATTAGTGTGAGCTTACTCACACTAATAATAATAGTGAGTAATAGAGTGAATACTTGTGAGATATTATTTGTAGGCAGTTTACATTGGTATAGATTCTTCTACATTAATACAAACTTTAATTATATTGCATATGTTCCTATTTTCATCTACAATGTTTGTATACCTAGGCAAAGTGATTTTTTCATATTGTATGCATTCATGCTTCTACCTCTGCTTAAGACATTTTGTATATTGATACGATTTTAGGATATATTTATCATATTGCAATATACATTTCTACCTCTGATCAAGATACTTACACACTGTTTACATTTTGATGTCATTGTTACACAGTTGCCTAAAGATTGTTTAATATTCTAATATGGAGTCTTAGTCTTTAAGTTATTTAGGTATTAAGAATTATAGGTCAATAGTCATCCATGTTTGTCATACTTGTAGTTAGACTAATCAGGTTCTTTAGATACATAGAGATTGTATTCTGCATAGATAGGTAGTCTTCAACCACTTCAAAGAGCTGTAGATTACAGCATTTAAATAATGTAGGATTCTGTTGGCATGTGACATATTTGCTTCTAACAGCACCAATCAATTCCAGAGAATGTTGAACACTGAAGATACTCCACTTCGAGCTTGTTTTCTTCTTGGCAAAAGTGGTCTTTGGGCAAGGAACTGCCCATGCACCAACCACTGACAAAATGCAAGATATCTGGACAGGACAATCAGGAAACAAGAAAAGGACTGTCAAATTTTGTCAAGACAGGGTAAGACGGTTTTGAAAATTTTCCTACCTTTGAAAATGGTCTGGCAGTTACTCTAGGCCTTAGCCAAAGTTGGTTGCTCCAGTGTTGTAAATGAGACTTTAAGTGATTGCCCAGGTTGTCAGTTGTCTTTGTCATTTGTTCCACAATTTGGAAGTTGCTTGATTATGCTTCCTGCTTGCTCAAGTAATATTAATTCACTTCTTGGTTCTTCGATGGGGCTGAAGGTTAGATATTTGTAGTTACTTTCCTTTAATGAGTTGGCCAAATTATTTATAATACAAGACTTAAACTCCTTCAGATATGATAATTATTGAAATATTAATCACATGTTTCTTGCTTGATATTATTTATGCTGGCTTTAATTCTAATTTTTATACCTGATATTTATTTTTATTATATATAATTTTGTATTATTCTTAAAATCTTCTTACTTAAACAAAAGGAGGAAGTGCTGTAGGAATTCCTACAACCTGTAGCCTGTAAGTTACCTGCCCACTTGGGCATGGCCTCTTATACTATATATGCCCATGCAAAGCACATGTCTGGCCTCTCTTTTTACTGCGGGATTTGATTGCTATTCTCCGTTCAGAGGACTGAAATGTGTGAGTCTATCCCTAAATAAATAACCCTCTATTGTACTCAGTTCTGATCCAGTGTGGTATTTCTTTTAAGCATCCATCTTGACCCACCAATAAAAATTTTAGTTTATAATACTGATAATGATGCAGAAAACAAGAATTATTTGATTTGCCATAGGTACCTAGATAATCACCATGATTAACTACAATGAAAAGCTTAGCAAATTGTTTCATTTATTTATTTCATGACTGTTAAACAATGAAGTAGTTCATGCCATAAATTTTTAAATCATGGATTTAAGCCACGAACTCAAATTGCTATAAGCTAAAGTAAAATTAAATACAATAAAGATTTCACCTAGAGGGGACACTACTATGGAATGAGATAAAAAATAGTACTGTAAAATAAGTTTTGATTTAGTATTTGAAATAGTATCGATTGAGTCAAAACATGAATGTTTAGCCATGTGTGAGTGGGGGAGGCATACGTATGCATTAACACTGTTGTAACATTGTAGTTATCATGGAAAGAATGGATGAAGTAAGAGATTCTTGTAAATGTAAGAGCAACTGTTCTACCCTTTATTTCTATGTATTTTACATGCTACATAGCAATTGTCAGCAAAATGGTAATTCAGTTTTCAAAGAAAACTCCATCCTGATTTTATATAACTTAATATCTGATATCTACAAGGAAATGATTTAAATGTATTATCTGCAATCACTTCTATTGGATTCCATTCATTGCTTACTGAATAAAATTAAGCTATTTAACATAAAATCAGTCACTTTTTGTTCTGTTACCCTTGGTTGGAATTTAAAGCCACACACTACATGTATTGCTGGCATGAATTCTTCAGAATGATATCTTATTTTGATAATCCCATGCTCCATTCGGTGCATATTTCTCTACAGTAAATGTGCACTCACTCCAGTTGATCATCATTCTCTACAACACATGGAGAAATTCCACAAGGACTTACTCTTGTTTTTTTCCATTAGGCCAATTCCATGCCCTTTTATAAATCTGGCTTCTAAATTTGCTTTATGATAATAAAGCTATGCCAACGGTGTTCTCATTTAGTGCTTTGATGATAAAGGTCACTCATCCTCTCCAAGGAGCTCTTAAGGACTCAGTATGCTCTAGAAACCCAGAAATATTTCAGCCATTAAAATGAAAATAACTCCTTTAATAAAACACTCTTGGTGTAAGAATATTGGGAAGCTTTAAAAAATATCTCTGCTAATTGAGCACATGGTCCCCACTTGAACCCAATAGTCCTCCTTTTATGGTGTTTATGTCATTAGAGCTTTTAAAAGAGATAGGTTTAGAAGGGAAAAGTATTTGCAACTAAATCTTATTAAAGTGTGTCTTAATTTGCATTTGTGCATCAGTTCATAACTTAAAGTCATAATGATAGCAACATGCAGGTAACAGACCTGGGATTATATTAGGCTTACAGCAGTAGCATGTTTCAGCAAAAGGCCCAGGTGAATTTGTTCATGCACTATGATCAGAAGGTTCCAGTAGTCTGAAACATCCAAGCTATCTTGATAGGAAATGAGGAGTATAAAAATAATTTTATCACTTCTTATCTTTTATGTAAAAGAAGAATTTTAGCTAATGTGGTAAAATGGAGAAATAAATATTGTACCCAATTTCCCCTTGCCATTTTCTTATTATGCATTTCCATTTAAAATTTCAACGGTTCTACAAGCTTAGATATGACATTGTCATATTTTCATGAGACATAAAGATGATTAGCTTAACAAATACATTTACTGAGAAAAATCACTAACGTGAAACTATATATAGATCTAATAACCCACAAATATATGAATATTGATCAGTCATGAATGTTATTAAGACTTCTTATTCCTGCCACAGTGGCATATGCCTGAGAAAAAGAAGGACCACAATTCCAAGGCAACTGTAATTATTTAGCATAGGTGAGGTTAACCTTGGCTAGAAACCCTGTGAAAAAAAGAGAGAGAGAATAAAAAGAAAGTGAAGAGAAGAAAAGAAAGGAAGAAACATTTAAATTTTACTCAATATGATTTTTAGCAATTGTTTATTTTACCACAGCTGTATCTCTAGGAAGGGTAAGTTGAAAGATGTAAATAAGAGATGCAAAAGCAAAGACAGATTTGGAAAGAAAAATCTGTACTTTGATAGTTATGAGCTTGCACCCTGAATTCTGTTAGTTAAGAATAATAATGAAAAAGACAGATTGGTGTCATTATGTATATATTGTAACAGATAACAATAATTCAGTATTTAAAATTACTTTTTCTCATGATATTAGAAGAGTTGTCATAAATGGCTGAATATACCTATAGTGTTCTCTGGCCATACTGTCCACTAAGAACAGATGTGGACATGTGAAAGGGTGTGTTGAGGAAAGGCAGCTCAAAACAATCTCTTACTTATTTACCTTATATATTTATTTATTTAGTATCTTTATTGAAAAGTAGATTCTTCTCTCAAGGAAGGCATCATGACCACAGTTTCATCTCCCTCCACTTTTCCAACTCTTCCTATATCCCTTGTATCCAGAAAAACTCTCAGTCAATACCTTGATGTGGGAGGTCCTTCTGTTGTGGTTAATGAATAAACAAACTGCCTTGGCCTGTTAATAGGGCAGAGCTTCGGTAGGCAGGGAAGACAGAATTGAATGCTGGGAGAAGGAAGGGCATAGTAGAAAGGAGACACCATGTATCCACAACCGGAGATAATCATGCTTTGCTGGTAAGCCACTACCATGTGGCGATACACAGGTTAATAGAAATGGCTTAAATTAAAACGTAAGACTTATCCAATAGGAAGCTATAGCTAATGGGCCAAGCAATGATTTAATTAACACACTTTCTGTGTGGTTATTTTGGGGCTAAGCTAGTCACATGGCCAGCATGAACAAGCAGGCCAGCCTCCTACAGTCTCCCTTCAAGAAATTGCAGGCTACCAAGAGAAAAAAAATACAAATCAAAATATAGAGACAAGGCAAACCCCTCACTGAAGCTTAAGAAGAAAACAAAACAGGAGGGAAAAAAATCAAGAGGAGGCAAAATGGTCAAAGACACGCCTGTTTCCACAATTAGGATTCCCTCACAAATACCAATCTAAAAGCTACAACATATAAACAGAGGACATGTTGCAGACCTTAAAGACAGACCCCATCCTTGTTGCTCAGTCTCTATCAGCTTGTGTTTGCCTTGGTTAGTTGATGCGGTGGGCCATCCTCTTAAGGCATCCTCCATCTACTCTGATGCCTACACTCTTTATGCACCCTATTCCATGGAATCCTCTGAGCTCTAAGGATAGGGACCTGACAGAGATCTCTAATTATGACTCTCTCTCCGCATGATACCTGGCTGTGGTTCTTGGCATTTGGTGTCACCTGCTGCCAGGGAAAGCCTCTTTGATGATGGCTCTACAAGGTATCAATCTATGAGTATATCATAATATCACTAATATCATTAGGAATCATTTCATTGGATTTTTAAAAGACCAATTGTGTTTAGTTGCATCCTAGATATCTAGGCTATCCAGTCTCCAATTCCTTGCCATGCAAGCAGTGTTTAGCATATGCTCCTCTTTTTGAGCCTCAAGATAAATCAGACAAATTACTGGCCCTGATCTCAACTTCTGTACCACCACTGTCCCAGAACATAAAGCAGGCAGAATAGACTATAGGTTAAATGTTTTGCCTGCATTGTTGTTCATGTTTGTCTTTCAGTAGCCTGCGAAGTACCTTCTTGCACCAACGAGTTTCATAGGGTCCCAATTACTAATTGTTGATCTTATTTCCTTACTATTAGTATGCTGTTCAGATCTTCTTCTGGGCCAAAGAGTGGAAAGAACTCCTCCTTTTCTCTTCAATCTCTTTCAGTGTATATGGTTTTCTGTTGAAGTCTTTCATCTATTTGATCTTGAGTTTTGTGCAGGATGATAATAATAGATCCCTGTGGACTTCTGGTTTTCCTAACACAATTTGTTGAACATACTGTCTTTTTTTTTTACAGTGTATACTTATGAGTACATTATCAAAACTCAGATGTTCATAGCTGTATTGATTTATGTCCCGTCTTTAGTTCTATTCCACCAATCAGTGTGTCTGTTTTTATATGAATATCAGGTAGTTTTTATCACTATAGTTCTATAGTAAAAGTTAAAATCAGAGATGATGAGACCTCCAGTAGTTCTTTTATGGATCTGTATTATTTAGTACTCATGTATTTTTTTTATTTCCATATGGTGTTGAGAATTGTCTTTTGGAATTCTATGAAGAATTGCATTGGAATTTTGATGAGAATTGAACTGAATCTGTAGATTGTTTTGAAAGGATGATCATTTTTGCTATGCTAATCCTACCAATGCATGGGCATAGAGATATTTTTATCTTCTGATATCCTCTTCAATTTCTTTCCTCAAAGACATGAGTTTTTTTTTTTTTTTATCATAGAAGTTTTTCAGTTTCTTGGTTAGAGTTACCCCAAGATATTTTATATTATTTGAAGCAACTGGGAAAGTTGTGTTTCTGATTTCTTTCTTAGATTGTTTGTCATTTATATTTAGAGGGCTATTAATTTTTCTTTTATTTTTGTACTTTTCTTATAGTTAATCTTGTATCCAGCCACTTTGCTGAAATAGTTTATTGGCTATAGGAGCTTTCTAGTGGAATTTTGAGGGTCATGTGTATATACTATCATATCACTTGTGACTAAAGATTCTTTATCTTCCCTTTCAATATTTGTACCTTGAACTCCTTTAATTGTTTTAATGCTCTAGCTAAGACTTCAAATACTATATTACATAAGTATTGGGAAAGTGGACAGACTCTTGTTCTTGATTTTAGTAAAATTAATTTGAATTTCTCTCCATTTAATTTGATGTTGGCTATAGATGTGCTGTATACTATCTTAATTATGTTTAAGTATTCCACTTATATCCCTAGTTTTTCCAGACTTTTATCTTCTTGTGGAATTTATCAAAGGTTCATCTCTTTGTTTCATTGACTCTTTGTACTCACTTTGATTCTATTTTATGGATTTCTGCTCTCAGACTATTTCTTATTAACCTCTACTCTTGGGTGTGATTACTTATTTTCATTCTAGAACCTTCAGGTGTGCTGTTAAATTGCTGCTATGTGATTGATACAGTTTTGTTTTTAATGTAGGCACTTAATGTTATGGACCTTCCTCTGAACAGTGCCTTCATTCTGGCACATAAATTCAGGTATGCTGTATGTTCATTTTTATTAAATTCTAGAAAGTCTTTAATTTCTTTCTTGACACATTTTTATTTAGCAAAGACTAAATATGCTCATGTTCCAGAAATGCCTGATAAACTGTGGATTTTTCTTTTCCTTTTCTTTATTTTCTTTCTTGCGCTCTCCCTTTCTTTCTTTCTTCCTTCCTTCCTTCCTTCCTTCCTTCCTTCCTTCCTTCCTTTCTTTCTTTAATTAGTTATTTATTTGAAGAGAAAATGGTTTATTTGGCTTGCAATTACATCATTGAGGAAGCCAGTGCAAGACATCAAGAAAGGAACCTGGAGACAGGAACTAAAGCAGAATCTTCTAAAACAAATAGCCTAATAGAATACCCCAAGACTCTAGGAAAAAAGAAACCAAACCCAAAAGCATGAGATTGTAAGAAGTAAAGATTAGGTAGAAACTACTGAAACAGAGACTAAAATAAAGACAGTATAGTCTGTTCTTTGAAAAACAAACGAGATTGATAAACCTAGCCAAACTGAAAAGAAGGACTAAAATTTATAATCAAAGATGAAAAGGGAATCGTTATTACAGATTCCACTGAAACTCAAATCACTAGTTAATATTTTTAAAACATATATTTCAAAATTCTGGACAACCTAGAAATGAATTTGCTCTTGCAGAGTAGTTCTCACATCCAATCTGAAAACAGCTATTTTTCCCTTAATAGTTGTGTCATTTTTAGACCATTAGGCACATCTTGCCTGGGGTGTCTATATTAAAACATATATGAACCCATACTTGTTAAGACCACAAGATACCTTTTCTTCCCCAAAGTCTTCATAGTACTTTTGGCACTATGTCAACTAGAAAGGCAGGAGAAAATTCTGGGACAATTTGAACTTGATTTTTCTAGACATAGGCAATATATAAAGTCCCTACAGCAATGGACTCTTATGTAGTTATGAAGGGTAAATAAGAAAAATGATAATAGCTAGTGATCTCTGCACTTCCCTGACAAAAACCTTTTCTGTGGTTCTATGACGTCACTTGCAGGGTTATTCACATATTATCAAATAAAACATAAAAAAGGAAAATAGTTTAGTGAGATCTTTAAATTTTTACATCTCAAATGTGTACTAAAGTTTGTTGACTGTTCCTCTGTACAGACTCTATAAAGTTTCTGTATTGGTTTTGTCAACTCTTGGAGTTAGACTACATATTAACATGTTGTACGGGTCATTTATTTATTTTATTTTTGTCTGCCTATAAGACAAGCAACAGATATCTGGGAAGATATAACTAAAATGATGAAAATATACAGATAGGCCTGTATGCAAGGCTGTGTGTCATTTTCTTAATTGATGATTTGTGTGAAATGACCATGGGTGGTGCCAATCCTGGGGAGGTGGTCTTGCATTGTATATAAACAAACCATAGACCAGCAAGCCAGTAAGCATCATTCCTCTGTGGTTTCTGTTTTTGTTCTGGCCTCCAAACTCCTCTCTTGCTTTACTTTCTTTCTTGGCTTCTATCAACAATGGAGTATGACATGCATCTTCTGGTCTGTAGTTCACTTCTGTTTATTATGTTTTCAAGTATTTCCTAACTAGAACACATACATACTTCTTCTTTTTTGGAAAAGAGAAAACTATTATAAGACTGAAAGATGAAGTCAACTAAAATGGCATCCTTGAAAACAAAAGTCAGAGGAGACATTAGTAAAACTCATTGTATACCTCACTTTACAAAACTGAAGCAATCTTTCCTAGGTAGAAGAGACTGAAAAGACTCTGGAAGTAGAAGAAGTATCATTAGGCTTGGGCATGCATGAATAGATGTTGAGTGTATCCAGAAGCTGTTAAAATTCATAGATCCTCATTAGCCCTCCCCAAGGTCATAAGGAAAGAAACAATTTCTGGGGAGAGACTGTGGCAGCAAGTGGCTGTAAGTTGTTCAGGGAGCAGCAGAATATGGCTTTTGTGAGTCCTACACATGCTGATTTGGGCTTTTCAATGATGCAGCTACAATTGGGTCATCTGTGCTCCACATGTATTCTGGCAGTCACATCAGTAAGTTCAGTGATTCTTCTTTTACCTTGGTACCCTCTCTGTGATACTAGACATCCATGGCTCCTGAGGGTGTGGGGGGGGATTCTTCTGTAACCTAAAGCTTACTGTTTTTCAAAAGTATTTCAACATGTATGTCAACTTTTTTGAAATGTAGAACTTTTAATTCTGAGTCATAAATTAGGGTGATAATGACAGCGTTTGTTTCTGTGGACACAGACGTCCCAAAAAGCTAGAGATTTGCTTACTGCCAAAGAAGCAAATCTATAATTAATGTTCATCATTCAAGGTATATTTACCTAGTCTTTTAATCTTTGAGTACTCAATATTAGATCACTTTTTTCACACATCTGCACATGTGCATGTTGTAGGTAGGTTATTAGGAAATGAAGAACAGTATGCTAACTAGCTATAATATGTATTTTCTTGAAGACACTCAAGACAGTTCAAATTTTTGTTAGGTTTGTAAAAGGATAAAACTGTCAACATTGCAGGACAGACTGAAAATGGAAATTATTATTTTTTCTGTCCTTTGTAGGAAATAAAGGGATCAATTATGAGAAATCAAAATATTTTAGTTATTAAATTTATTTTATGCTATTAGAAATGATATAATCAGTATTGGTGCCTTACTGCCTTCATCAAACATCACACTGAAATATTTTATCCCTATTTCTTGTTTCTATTGTATAAGGCAATGTTCTTATGCACTTGATTGTGCTCTCAGGGGATGGATGACCATCCAAGGTTCTGACCTTAAGTAAAAACTTTCAAAATTCACACACTCATTCTAGTATTTTCCCCTCTGCTTTCCCATAGTGAAAAATATTTTTAATTCCATATTCTTCCTTCCTGGTGACCAAGCCAGCTCTGGCTTGATAATTGAATACATTTTCTTATTAGACATCTAATTGTGTTTTCATTAGACATGGGGCCAATACCATATGACCAATGTTTGATCTGGCAGAGAAAACAGACCAGTCTCCATTCCCTGCCACCCTGCCAATTACATGAACAGTTTATTGTTTCCCTTCATCATGACACACACAAAAATAGTAATTTGTTCTAACAAACAACCATAATAATATAAGATAACCTTTTTGCCTAAAAATTCTTAATTTTAATCACATTTGAAGTCTTATGGGAACCACATTTTTCAGACATTAGAGATATCCCAGACACATACTTTTAGGATCATCAGTATGCCCATTCTCATTTCCAAATTCCATATCTGCACAAATTTTAAATCAAACTGATATATCAAAACAAAATCAAGTTCTTTCATAGTGAAATAGTCAATGAATTATAAGTTACCACCATCACTGGTTCATAATTATTGCTCACTATATTTAACAGGAAAAGTGTGTGTGTGTATGTGTGTGTGTGTAGTAGTAGTAGTAGTAGTAGTAGTAGTAGTAGTAGTAGTAACTTTATAAGACCTTCTCATGATAGGAAGTTAATTATCACTATTGTTTTAAATAAAAAGCTTTCATTACCATCTTCATTCTATAGAAAACCTAGTAGGCCTGGAGAAGTGCCTGGAATACTTGGCAAACCACTCCAATAAATTATTATATAAATATTAGAAATTTATTATATTTTTCCAAGGCATTCACAAAATATCAACAAATCCAACTTACTATTGAGCAGTAGAAAACCAAAGTTCAAGAGGAATTGGTTCTTTTTTTTTTTTTTTTCTGACAATGAATCTGAATACATTCCATATACCCTGTTAGCAAACTCATCCCTTATTCTTCCTGGGTCTTTTGCTTTTTGAAGGAATCACAAGTTACCTTCATAAATACAGAAATGAGTCTGTTTGATTGTTGTTTGATTATTACTATATAGTTAGGAATCACTATGCAGTGATGGCTTTCCTAGAAAATGCTATGTAGACCAGACTGGCCTTGAACTCACAGAGACCTACCTGATTCTACATCTTGAGTGCTAGGATTATAGAAGTTGGTCACCATACCCAGTTGCCAATAAATGGTTTTAAGTGAGAGAAATATTATTAATTAGCTCCAAGGAAGTGTTATACAGTTATCTTTTGTAGCAGCATTTACATAATACACAATAACTTCTTTTTTATTTTTATTTTTTTTTAATTTTACATACACTCTCAGTTTCCCCTTTCCCTCCTCTCTTTCTGCAGCTCCCAATTTCTCTCCACCCCTGCCATCCACTCCTCAGAGAGGGTAAGGATTCCCATGGGGAGGAAACAAAGTCAAGGCTTCCCATCCCCATTAAAGTATCCCTCCATGGGGAAATGACCAAAAAAAAAATCAAACAAACAAACAAACAAAAACAGTTCATGCACTAGGAATACATCCTGATCCCATTGCCAGTGGCCCTACAGACTACCAAGTCATACAACTACCACCCACATTCAGAGTGCATGGTTCTGTTCTATGAGGTTCCTCTGCCCTCAGTCTAGAGTCGATAAACTTCTACTGGCTCAGCTCACACAGCTGTTTCTGTGTGTTTCCCCATCATGTTCTTGACCCCTTTGCTCATAGTATTGCTCCTCCTTCTCTTCGATTGGTATCTGGGAGCTTGGCCCAGTGCTTCACTGTGGATCTCTGCATTTGCGTCTATCAGTTACTGCATAAAGGTTTTTTTTTTTTTTTTTTTAATGACAATTAAGATAGTCATCCATCTGATTATAGGGGCAGGCCAGTTCAAGAACCCTCTCCACTATTGCTTAGGGTTTTAGCTGGGTCATCCTTGTGAATTCCTGGAAATTTCCTTTGTGTTAGTTTCCCATTCACCCCATAATAGCTCCCTCTATCAAGATCTCCCTTTCTTTGTTCTCCCTCTCTGTCCTTCACCCAACTCGACCACCCCATTCCCTCACGTTCTTCTTCTACCTTTCTTTCTCTCCTTCCTCCTTTCCTTTCACCCTTCCTCTTCTCCTCCAAACACCCAATTTATGTAGGAGATTTTATCTATTTCCCCTTCCTAGTAGGATTCATTTATGTCTCTCTTAGGTCCTTATTACCTAGCTTATCTGGGATTGTGCACACTTTCTTGGGTTGTGTACACTCTTCCAATGTTGGTAGGAGTGTAAACTTTTACACGCACTTTGGAAATCAGTAAGGCAATTCGTCAGAAAATTGGGAATCAATCTACTTCAAAACCTAGCAATACCACTCTTGGGCATATATCCGAAGAATGCACACTCAAACCACAAGCACACTTACTCAACTATGTTCACAATAGCATTTTTCATAATATCCCTAACCTCGAAATGACCAAGATGCCCCTCAACTGAAAAATGGATAAAAAAAAAAATGTGGTACATTTATACCATGGAGCACTACTCGGAGGTAAAAAAAAGCAATGATCTTTTGAAATTTTCAGGCAAATGAATGGAATTAAAAACATACTTCCTGAGTGAGTTAAACCATACCCAGAAAAATAAACATGGTATGTACTCACTCATAAGTGCATATTAGACATAAAGCAAATGTACACAGCCTACAGTACACAATAATTTCTTTGTTGTTACTTAAGTCAAACAGTCTCCATGACAGTTCCTATTGTTAATATGCATTTAAATTTCTGTAAATAAATCTTTAATAATAAATTATTACATCATACAATGTATATAGCCTTAGTTTAAGAAAAGTTTTAAACGATTTATTTCATAATCAGCAACTCAGTTTAAAAGGACATGTATATTCAATGATTTTTTTCAAGATCATAATTATTTCTCACAAGTATTGATACAGAACTATTGAATAATGTGTAGGAAGAAATATAATAACAGGTTTCTGTTTGGGGATTTGTCACTCATAGTGGAATTTATGCATTAAAGTGTGTAATTTTTGAAACTCATAAAGTGTCACAGGCAATGCAATTTTCAGTTGTTTCGTTTATATTTGCTTGAGGGTGACTTGTCATTTTCACTTTTTTGCCATATTTTGCTGTGTGGCTTCAGTTTCAGCCTTGAAATTGAAAAGCTAATTGCTATAATTTCTGTCCCTATTGAACAAGGGTATGCACAAAGACTCTTGGGTAATGCAGTTGTGATTATATATAATCATTGCAACAGTTAGCAATATAAATAAGGCCACCATTTGAATTTATTAATACTGAAAGACTCATTTTCAAATGAAATAAGATCTCCAGACATTTCAAATGTGTTAGCTAGGTGTTGGTGGTACAGCTTTTACGATAGTATTTAAGAAACAGAAACAGGTGGATCTCTGAGTTTTAGGTCAGTCTGGTCTATATATGTTCTAAATCCTGTCAGGCCTACATACTAAGAATCTGTCAGAAAAACTATCTAAATGTAATGTAGGTTTAAAAACCATTCATTTAATGTGTTTGCATTATATATTAAGCAGTTATACTATAGATAGTTTACTATATAAATAAAAATTAATTCTAAAAGAAAACAAGGATATATGTTTAGCTGAGGTGTCTATTTAACACATAAAATCAGACTCTAGCAGACCTTCTCCTCAGTCCCTATTTGTTACAAAATCATCCTGGCTGGTGTTCCACCCTCCTCTATAAACTCCATCCAGGGACTGGTTGGACTGGCCTCCTCCAGCACCACATCCCACGGCTTGTCTTCTCTGTAAAAGCCAGTCATTTTCATTTTGGCTACTCTGTTCACTTATTGGCCATTTCTTTTTTTTTTTCCTTTCCTTTCCTTTCCTTTCCTTTCCTTTCCTTTCCTTTCCTTTCCTTTCCTTTCCTTTCCTTTCCTTTTCTTTCTTTCTTTCTTTCTTTCTTTCTTTCTTTCTTTCTTTCTTTCTTTCTTTCTTTTTTTATACAAATGGTCGACTGTTAGCTCAGGGTAATTATTTCTTAACTCTTTTAGCTAAATTAACCGGTATTTTTACTTATGCTCTACTATATGGTTGTGCCTTTTTTAGCCTAATACATCCACTTCCTGCTTCCTCTGCATCTATCTGGTAACTCCTCTGACTCTGCTTTTTCTTTCCCATCATCCTTAGATTGTTTACCCTGCCTATACTACCTACGTGGCTACTGTCCAGTGTTTTATTGAAACAAGATGAGTGACAAATTACAGGGTACAAGAGGATTAGTCCACGGAATTTCCCCATTTTTGCCTGATTAAAAAGTAATGTTTGTGCCGAGTGGTGGTAACATGTCTTTAATCCCAGCATTTGGGAGGTAGAGGCAGGTGGATCTCTTTGAGTTTGAGACCAGCCTGGTCTACAAGGGCTAGTTCCAGGACAGGAACCAAAGCTACAGAGAAACCCTGTCTTGAAAAACCAAGAAAAAAAAAAAAAAAGTAAAGTTTGCTTTTAACTTTAACATAATAAGAGTATGTACAACAGAAACAGTTATCAAGTAAGAATTAAGAAACATTTAATCCTTCTAATGTATTTGATGGAGTCAAAAACTATAGAAGGAGCTGTGGGCAGGCCTGCTTTTTGTCCCGCCTGACTCCCACAGGGTTAGCTTAGCCCCGAAAATAACAACACACAAATTGTATTCATGTAAACACTGCCTGGCCCATTAGCTCTAGCCTCTTCTTGGCTTACTCTCATATCTTGCTTAACCCATTTCTAATAATCTTTGTAGCACCACAAAGTGGTGGCTTACCGGGAAAGATTCAGCATATCTGACCTGGTGGCTTGCTCCATGGCGTCTGCCCCAGATAGGAGAGGCATGTCCCTCTCCCTCCCAGCATTCTGTTATGTCTACTCCACCCACCTAAGGGCTGGCCTATCAAATGGCCAAGGCAGTTTCTTTATTAACCAATGAAGGTAACACATAGACAAATGGCACTCCTCCATCAAAAAACTATATAATTATAGTTATAGTTTTCATTAGTTATGATAAAACATAAATTAGGTACAAAACTTTGGACTCATAAAGAGAAGATAAATAATATTTTTTTTTCAATTTTTCCAAATGTAAATAGACTAGATATGGGTGCTTTTGCTCTTGGTTCCTGATCCCTTGTCCTCTGATGTGGGATTTCCCTCTGTATGCTGTGAATACCATTGGTTAATAAAGAATCTGTCTGAACCTGGCAGGGCAGAATAGAGGGAGGCAGGGAAAACTAAATTGAATGCTGGGAGAAAGAAGGCAGAGTCAAGAGATGCCATGTAGCTGCTGCCATAAACAGACCTGTCGAGATCTTGCTGTTAAGACACAGCCATGTGGAAATACACAGATTAATAGAAATGGGTTAAATTAAGATGTAAGAGTTAACCAATAAGAAACTAGAGCTAATGGACCAAGCAGCAGTTTAATTAATACAATTTCTGTGTGTTTATATTGGGACTGACTAGCTGGGAACAAACAAGTGGCCTCCCTCAACAGTCTGTTGCTCCTGTCTCACCTGCCCATTCTCCCCACATACCCTGGTTCAGTCTGTTTGCCATTTTTACACTGCACTCTTCTGTCTGCCTTTGGCTTCACCAGTCCTAATATCTTTTCCACCATATCTATCTGTATCATCTCATCATTTCTTTCTTTCAGATTTTTTCTAAATATTTTTAAAAATATCAGCTGCTTCTTTATAATTGTTTCTTTTATTTTTGAGGTTGTAATAGAATTGCATAATTTTCCCTTTGTTATCCTCCCTCTACAAGCTCTCAATAATCTCCTTCCTGTCTTTCAAATCCATATTTTCTATTTCATTGTTAATTACTTATAAGATTATACATATATATTCCTAAAATCATAACTGCAACCTGATCCAACTGTATAATGTTGCTTTTATATATTTTATTCATGGATATATAACTGTGTACATGTTTCATGTCTATAAATATGTGTGGAGACACAGAACTGGCTTAGAGTGCAGGCTCCTCCTGAGAAAGATGAGACAAAGTTGG
Source organism: Alexandromys fortis (assembly GCF_014885135.2). Lineage (NCBI taxonomy): Eukaryota > Metazoa > Chordata > Mammalia > Rodentia > Cricetidae > Alexandromys > Alexandromys fortis. Next base: position 1,646,601 of record NW_026068011.1, read on the forward strand.
GAAATGGCTGCTTGGCAAACCAAGAATAGATGAAAGCAAACTTTTTCTACCCATTTCTCAAATGTCCTGTCAAAATCTGTATCCTGGATAAGGAAGTGGCCTTTGAGCTCAGTTCTTCACGCTCTACCAGTTACAAAGGAGTGCTTTGCTTCTGTATACTTTTTGCCCTGTTTCTATGTACTTCTTTTCATTTTTATTACTGTTATTAATTGAGGTATTGTTTCTTGCAAGGAGAGGCAAGAGTTTCTCATAATCATGTACGCAACTAAAGGGGGTTTCAGAGTTGAGGTAATGCTTTTTAGTCTGTATAAAAGATCATATGAAATAAAGCTTGTTATGCAGTTGTTCACACTCTGCATCCCGTGTCCTGATTTGCGCGAGACCCTTACCCAGAGACCCCAACTCACTAGACATTAACAAATATGAATTTCTCCATAGTTTAGTATACTTACATAATATTAAAGTGTGTCCTTTACTTATCAAATGAAAAGTGAGGTATTCGAAAATCAAAGGCCTTTAATATTCATTATTGTACATTCATGAAAAAGAGAAAAGCTTTCATAACAGTGGTAAGTGATGTGCGGGGGGCTGGGATATTGTCTATTCAAGGAGAAAATGAATATTTTGGAACACTTGATTCCTGAAAGACAAGTCTATTCTGTAACATTTCCCTACTTAATTATTTAGAATACTAAAACACAAAAATCGGAAGTTTATAGGTTTGTGGGTTAAAATCCAGGTCTTCTACTCGATTCCATTGATCGACTTCTCTGTTTTTATGCCAATACCAAGATGTTTTGAATACTGAAGCTCTGTAATAGAGTTTGAAGTCAGGGATGGTAATGCCTTCAGATGTTAATTTATTGTATAAGATTGTTTTGGCTCTCCTGGGTTTACAATGGAAGAGAGCATCTTCAACAATGGTGCTGGCAGAACTGGTTGTCAACCTGTAGAAGAATGAAAATAGATCCATATCTATCACCATGTACAAAACTCAAGTCCAAATGGATTAAAAACCTCAATATCAGTCTGAACACACTGAACCTGATAGAAGAGAAAGTGGGAAGTACTCTACAACATATGGGCACAGGAGACCACTTTCTACATATAACCCTAGCAGCACAGACATTAAGGGCAACATTGAATAAATGGGACCTCCTGAAACTGAGAAGCTTCTGTAAAGCATAGGACACTGTCACTAAGACAAAAAGGCAACCCACTGACTGGGAGAAGATCTTTACCAACCCCGCAACAGACAAAGGTCTGATCTCCAAAATATATAAAGAACTCAAGAAACTAGACGTTAAAATGCTAATTAACCCAATAAAAAATGGGGCACTGAACTGAACAGAGAATTCTCAACAGAAGAAGATCAAATGGACAAAAGTCACTTAAGGTCATGCTCAACCTCCTTAGCGATCAGGGAAATGCAAATCAAAACAACTTTGAAATATCATATTACACCTGTCAGAATGGCTAAAATCAAAAACACCAATGATAGCCTTTGCTGGAGAGGTTGTGGAGTAAGAGGTACACTCATCCATTGCTGGTGGGAATGCAAACTTGTGCAACCACTAAGGAAAGCAGTGTGGCGGTTTCTCAGGAAATTTGGCATCAACATACCCCAGGACCCAGCAATAACACTCTTGGGAATATACCCAAGAGATGCCTTATCATACTGCAAAATTATTTGTTCAACTATGTTCATAGCAGCATTATTTGTAATAGCCAGAACCTGGAAAAAAAACTAGATGCCCTTCAATGGAAGAATGGATGAAGAAAGTGTGGAATATCTACATATTAGAGTACTCAGTGGAAAAAAAAAAAAAAAAAAAATGACTTCTTGAATTTTGCATGCAAATGGATGGAAACATGGGATGTACTCACTCATAATTGGTTTCTAGCCATAAATATAGGACATTGAGCCTATAATTCGCGATGCTAGAGATGCTAAATAAGAAGGCAAACCCAAAGAAAAGCATATAGTTATCCTCCTGGATATTGGAAGTAGTCAAGATTGCTGGGCAAAAATTTGGGAACGGGGGGGGGGGTGGGGAGGGGGAAAGGGGAGATGGGGAGAGAAAATTGAGAAGGCGAAGATAGGGAGTAATTAGAGGAATGGGATGGTTGGGATAATGGAAGAATGGATATGGGAGCAGGGAAGTATATATCTTAATTAAGGGAGCCATTTTAGGGTTGGCAAGAGCCTTGACTCTATAGGGGTCCCCAGGGCTTCAGAGAAATGTACCCAACTAGGTCCTTGGGCAGCTGAGGAGAGAGAGCCTGAAATGGCTCGATCCTATAGCCATACTAACGAATAGTTTGCATATCACCATAGAACCTTCATCGGTTATGGATGGAGATAGAGACAGAGACCCACACTGGAGCACTGGACTGAGCTCCCAATGTCCCAAGGAGGAGCAGAAGGAGGGAGAATATGAGCAAAGAAGTCAGGACCACGAGGGGTGCACCCACCCACTGAGACAGTGGGGCTGATCTATTGGGAGCTCACCAAGGCCAGCTGGACTGGGACTGAAAAAGCATGGGATAAAACTGGACTCACTGAATATGGTGGACAATGAGGGCTGCCAAGGAGCCAAGTAAATGGCACTGAGTTTTGACCCTACTGCATGTACTGGCTTTGTGGGAGCCTAGCCAGTTTGGATGCTCACCTTCCTAGACCTGGATGGAGGGGGTAGGACCTTGGACTGCCCACAGGGCGGGGAACCCTGACTGCTCTTTGGACTGGAGATGGAGGGGGAGGGTAGTGGGGCAAAGGGATTAGGGGGAGGGGGAGGGAAAGGGGAGGCGGGGAGGAGGCAGAAAATTTTAATTAAAAAATTAATAAAAAATTAGACAAAAATATAGAATACTAAAACAAAGTTTTTTTTTTTTTATTTTGGACTGAAATATGAATAGCAGGTCAATCTGAAAATAAAGCAAGAAGTTTCCCTGGTATCAATGAAATCACTCTGTGACTACAAAGGAGAACTGAGGGAGTGCTATGACCAGCTTATTGGGATCCTGTGAGTCAGTCAGTCTCTGCTTGGTGGCAAGAATAAAGGCAGCCATTGCCTTAGGAAACAATGGGTAGCCTAGAATCTGTCTGAAGGAGGCAAAGATGCTGCACTGTGCAGTCAATGCAGAATGGCTACTCAGCCAACCTTTGAAGAAATGCTTATTTTGATCTTTTCTTTTTTCCCTTTAATTATTATTGCTACATAAGCACTGACACACACACACATATGTCAAAACAACCTTCTGAGTTCAGTGTTGAGTTTAGTGTTGCTCGTGTATATGTTTTATTGATTTGTTTTGCCTAAACCCTGTACATTCCCGAGATTTAACTATCCCAGCATTATATTATGGAAAGAGTGCCTATCTTTGAATCAGTTTTTTTTTTCTGTTCATTGACTCAGACATATAAAACAGATTATTTAAGATATATATTTTTACTTCCTGTCTTTTAATAACAGCACAATACGAGTAATTTGTATGTAAAGTACTCCTGCGCCAAAGCCACTGTACCCTAATCATGGGTAGTTAGATATTGAGAAAATCCCACCTAATCTAAATAATCCTACTCTAGCTGTTGAAGTCATTAAATTCTTATTCGTTATTTCTTCCTAAAACTCTGTACTTTTAAATTATATACTTGAATTATTGGGGCCACAAACTCATCCAAAGTAAAGCACTATTGTCTTTTCATATTAATTTGTGGGAAAAAAATGAAGCTGATAGCTGTTAACTTAGTTCATATCAATCCTATTAGAGCAGAAAGTAAAAGTTAACATTGCTGGCACACCTCTGACAATATTCACTCGCTAAATAGCATGGGAGCTAGGTGTGAGAATTACTTCCTCAGGTTGGGTCTCATTTAGAAGTCTAAAGGAATGCAATGAGCATAATGAGGCTAGATTCCCTTTGCCTGTTAACTTTGCATGATTTGGGAAAACAAGTATATTACCACTGCTGTTAACCCTGAAAGATGTGACAAGATTTTTCCTTTGAATTATCTTTTGGCAAAAAAAAAAAAAAAAAAAAAAAAAAAAAAAAGTTCTAAGGTCCTAACTTGTAATTATCTAAAATGTGAGTAAATTTTCTGCCTAACTGTTCCTTGGGGGAATGTTTCCCCACTGACTACCTAAACAGGAAATCAGTATATCACATTGGCTACATGATTCCTACAGAAGTGGCAAATTGATTTGGCAGCTTAAAGTATTATTTGATAATTAAGTAAAAATTAAAATTATTTGTAATTTTCTTATCTTAGAAAATAGCTGGTTTCTTTGATATTTGCTTTCAGGGAAAATATAATTTATTAGAAACCTTGAAGTGAAGTAATATTTGTGAACTTTTTACTTGTAAATATTTGCTATTTTCCAGTCTTTAGTTCTTCATGTAAATCAAAGAATAGCCAACTTACAATTGTAAAATATCTCAACAAAATACAAAGATAATCTATTCATAAAACAAAACTTAAACAATTAAAAGGAAAACATAAATTTAACATGAAATTTCCTCTCATTCACTAAATTAATATGATGTATATTTCTGTTTCTGTTCCTTTCCCATTTATTTCTTACAGTGTTGAACTTAAAGTGTCTATAATTAAGCCACATTCATGTTTTGCTTCATCCTAGTGACACAGTTTCAACATCACCTCCTTCCTACACAGTCTTGAACCTTGGTGAATATATATTTTGGGTTCTCAGTTGGCAACACTAACGTCAAGCTGAGAATTTAGCAAATTCTCACATAATTTTCACTCACATCATGAAATTAAATCTTCAGTTGTTGACTTCTAAAAGTAATGTTTCTTCAGTACTTGTTGACAAGCTATCATTAATTTGTGTACAAAATTCCATGGTGCCTGTGTTTGAAGTGTTATTTGCAAATAAGTGATAGATTCTATATCTTACAGGTTATGTACATAAAATAGCTAAAAAGTAACAGCAAAAACACTATAATCTACATAAACCTTACTTTAATTTAATAACTAATGGATTTTAGGATATTTTTAAATGCTTATATGATTTATGATGGATTCCTATTAAATATTTACTTGCTGTTGTATAGATCTTTTTTTCATGCAACATATTCTGATCTTGCTTTTCCTCTCAAAACTCCTCTTAAGTCATCCCAAAAATGCCTGATTACATGCCTTTTCCTATCTCCCACTCTCTTTAGAGAACAAACAAAAACCAAACAAATCAAAATTGAGAAAAATACACATGAAACATACACACACAAATAAATAAACAAGCGAAACCAAAATGACCTAAAAATCAGAAACCATGATATACTGGAAAAAGACAAACAAGAGCAAAAATTTCTAAACAAAACAGTATGAGAAAACAATTTTACAAAAATATCACTGCGTTTAGTTTGTGTTGACCATCTCATGTTGTACATACAGATTGCCCTTAAATCTAGTTGATAAAACCAGTGGGTAATTATACATAGTGGGAAAAAATTTTTCTTCTAATCATTGTCAATGGCAGTTGAGTCATGTGTTCCCTTGACTCAAACCAAATTAAACTTATGTAATTTGTGGGTTCATCCTTTTTTTTTTCCAACTGTTTCTTTAATGTTTTTTTTTGTTTTCCTACTGAAATCTGTGGTCTGTCATGTATTATAGACTGGTTTGCTTTATTCTGGAGTATGTGCTAGATTCCTGTGTGTCTTCACTAGACAGTATGTGGTAAATCTTACAGTGCATTTTTCTGCTGTTCCATTGCCCTTCATCTTTACTCTAAGCAATGCTATACTCACTATGTAATTTTTCTTCCAATACACAGTCCGACAGATAACTTACCTTATTTACTCATATATGAATTTAATAACCTAAAGATTATTTTCCCTATTATCATATCAATTTCTGATGTAAGATTTTCCTCCGTATGCTGTGATTACCACTAATGACTAAAGAAACTGCTTTGGACCTATAGCAGGGCAGAACTAGGTAGGTGGAGAAGACAGAACTGAATGTTGTAAGAAAGAAGGACAAGGTCAGAGAGCAGCCGTGTACCCCTGCCAGAGCCAGAAGGAACTTTAGCTGGTAAGCCACAGCTGTGTGGCATTACACAGATTAATAGAAATAGATTCAATTAATATGTATGAATTAGCCAATAAGAGAAGCTAGAGTAATGGGCCAACCAGTGATTTAAATAATATGGTTTCTGTGTGGTTATTTCGGGGCTCTGAGCAGCCAGGGACAAACAAGCAGCCCTCCCCATAATACAAACTGGCACATCAAGCTAAATCCACATAAAACTTAACAAAGGTTATAAATACAAGTTACGTTTAGAAAAGTTGAAGTAAGCAGTTTGTTTTTTAATCTGAAAAGTTTCTGATGATTTCACAATATATAAATGTTTAATCTCTAAATTCTCCACATTACTAAAATATCAGTAAAAATGTCATTTCATCTATTTCCAATAACCATAATCAAAATATTTAACGTAGGTATAATTAATATTTTTAATCAACTTTGAATGTATAAATTTCTTCAATTGTTGATTCTTCTTTGATCATTAGTATCTCTTAAATTAATTATCCTTCATCTCAATCTTTGAGTTTCTTTGTATGTTTCTTTAATGAAGAGAAAAAATAAATAAATAGAGACTTTGTTCAAGCGTTACATGTAATGTGTGTCCTTTAACAAGAGGGTTGCTTTCTGGAAAATAAGTGCACTGATAGGTGACTTTGTCATTTTGCAAACATAGGAGAATGGTATTCATCCAAGCATGATTGAGATTGCTAACTTCACATCTAGACGATGGTATACTGTATTACATTTACAGTACAATAGAAACTCAAATGTAATGTTACTGCATTGAACACTATAGCTACTTTTAGCAAAATGAAGATATTTGCTTTTGTTTTTGTTTTTTTAACATTATCAGTCCATAAAAAGATCCAGTAAGGATGGCATATACGCAATCAATAGTGTTCCACCTTTATTGTGTAGTTACCATTAGTAATCCTAGTAGTATTTAAAACACAAGTGAAGGTAAGGCCACAAATCAGTGGAAGAGTGAATATCTGCCCAGGATGCATGAAGCCTTAACTTGTATTCTAATATCACTTCCAAATTCACAAGGTAGTCAATTCTAGTTACTTGAGAAGGCCTAGCACAGTAATATTTTATTAATAATGTTCACTTAATATATTATGTTGCATTAAAATCATTAATACCAAATATTTGCTATTGGCAATTAATACTAGGGATATTATTTTATTCAGTGTTGTAACAAAGTATTAAGATATTTGTTTTACAATATATATCATTTTACACATGCTCATGCAAGCATGTCTAATTAAACTCAGTGTGTCACACTTAAAAAATGAAGATATGAAAATAGCAGAAGACTAAGGGGAACCAGAATATTTCAGAGTGGAAAAGGTGTTAGGGAACAAGAGTGACTAAAATTACTTTATGTGTGTACAAAATAGTCAAAGAATAAAAAGAAAGAAAAATAAATTTAAAATTTTTGTAGTTCATACATGCTATAATAATAGGATACAAAATGCATTTATCTTTTCAATTTTTATATCATAATGTATAATACTTTTTATTCTTAATTCAATTAATCAATTTCTATAACTTAATACATTTGGATTCTGCATTCTGGGTGTTCTACTCCAATCCTCTAAAATTTCCTCCAATTCGAATCACTTTTCCATCCCTCACACAAATTCTGTCCCCTAGTTACTAGTATGGAAAATATTCAGTGTGCTATAGACTTCATCTAACATCATTTGTGACAATGAGTTTAGAATTAACCATCATAGCCTGGAAAACTCACCAGTGGATACAGAACTAAGTTCTTTAATCCCTCTTCCTCCAGAATGTGTTGGTTGCCAATAAGTTATTGGTATGTGATAGGGTCCCATGAGTCCTCTCCTCTAATATAGAAGAGTATAAGGAGAGCATGAATTCTGTGGACCCAGTCTCATGCAAAACTGTTGTGAATTCAAAGTTTCCATGTGTATTTCCTTTTTAGAAAATTATATTTAGCTCCATCCACTTTTTTTTTTACTGTTAAACTATTTCTTCTTTAAGAATCATTAGTCTTTGTCTCATTGATTCTTTTTATTGTATCCAAAGGATGATCAATCATGCCACAAGGACATGTGCTCAACTATGTTCATAGCAGCTTTGTTTGTCATAACCAGAACCTGGAAACAACCTAAGTGCCCCTCGGTCAAAGAATGGATAAAAATAATGTGGTACATTTACACAATGGAGTGCTACACAGCAGAAAATATAATGACAGCTTGAATTTTGCAGGAAAATCAAAGGAACTAGACAACATTATTTTGAGTGAGGTAACCCAGACACAGAAAGACAATTATCACATGTACTCACTCATAGGTGGTTTTTAAACATAAAGCAAAGAAAGCCAGCCTACAAACCACAATCCCAGAGAACTAAGACAACAATGAGGACACTAAGAGTGACTTACATAGATCTAATCTACATAGGAAGTAGAAAGTATAAAAGTACAAGATCTCCTGAGTAAATTGGGAGCATGGGGACCTGGAGGAACATTGAAGGGGAAAGGGGAGAGGCAGGGAGGAGAGCAGAGAAAATGTAGAGCTCAATAAATATCATGAAAAAAAAAAAGAATCATTAGTCATGACAATTCCAAAAGCCCGAAAATCCAGACAGACTCCAGCCATTTATCTTCATTATCCAGAACTAGTTGACATGACCTTGTTGATTCAAATTTGATTCTTTGTTTCTAACTTTACTAGAAATGAAATAAATTTTTGGCATATTCAGTTAGGAATAAAATTAAATTACTTCTGTCTTATGTATGAGCTAATTATAAGCATTAAAATCTATTAAGTGCTACCTAATAGAAATAATCATAAAATTTATACAGTTCAAAGTAACATGGAACATATAATTGACAGTGGTATTTTTACATTCACATTATGCTATCTCATTTGACTATCTATCAATAGGCATTTTTATTAAAATTTCCATTTACCCTAAATCTTCCAATAGTCTTTACTAAATATATTGACAATAAAAGTGTGACCCATAGTGTTTGAGATGAACACATTAGAAATAAAATATCTATTAGAAAATGAGTTCTTGTTATCAAAAGTTTTTGTTATATGGATATTTAAAAATTCACAAACAAAAATTACTTAAAATACTTATTTTATTTAACTTGATAGAAAGGATAAACATGATACTTTATTTAAGGGCACTGAAAAAGATATTGTAATAACCAGGCAATGTGGCACTCTTCTATTAATGCCTGTTACTCAGTAGTCTGTGGTACCTGTCCACTTGTTCCTTGGAATTCAAGGTCAATCCTGTCTACATAGTGAAATAGTGTCTCAAACAAAATAAAATGAACTATTATAAAATCTTATGAGGATTTATTGTTTGATTCTTATTGGTTATATTTTATAGTATTAAATTGTTTTTATAAAATAAAATAGAAACTTGTCTCTTGGGTCAACTCTGGTCAATTTTTTTTTACTTCAACATGAGAAATAAAGATTGATATATGTTAACTTTCAAGAGGTAGAGACATGCTTTGACATTTTCTATGCTCAATATACCATCCAGTGTGTCAGTTGACTTCCTGCGGTTTGTATATTTAATGCAGCCAGTGCCATGTCTACCTGCATGCCACCATGGTCCTATAATGATAATGGACTTAACTTTTGAAAATGTTAAGTGAACCACCCAAGTTAAATATTTTCTTTATGAGGTGCCGTAGTCGTGATGTCTCTTTACTGCAATAGAAAAATCTAAGACAAATAGAAAGGTACTAAAATATAAGACTCTTTTTGGGAAATTTCCATCTAAAATACATACATCAACATCTATTAGAACAGATTAGGTTACAGTACAGTATCAAAAATATACACTAATTATGATAAAATCAGATTATGCAATAACCATTGAACTTCAATATTATCTGTTACATCATCACTTCTCTGGAAATTTTTAGTTTTGTAGAAGAAGAGAGAAAGACAGTTACTAAGTACTGGTAATTCAAAAATTATTTCAATTAAAAACACATACCATCTTTCCATACACTTTGATTAACTTGATCTACTTGCTTTTCCATATCTAACATCATCTAACATCATAGCAGAAAATCACACCCTAATGGTGTACTTGAGTGTAAATGGAAGTGTTAGAACTAGTACTGTGACAACATTTGAATTCAAGCAGAAACAGCTGTTCAGTTGCTTAAGATAGGCTCAGTGGATTCATTCTACACTATCATATTTACTGGAATGGATGAGAATGTCCCATATAGGCTCAAATGTTTGAAAGTCTGGCTCAAGGTTGTTGGGTTGTTTAGGAAATATTCAGAGATGTAGCTTTGTTGGATTGGGTGTGACAATGAGAGTTGGCTTTTAGCATTCAAGATTGCATTCCAGGCATAGTTTTTATTTTCTCTGTTTCCATCTTGCAGATCAGTAGTAAGACTTCAGCTACTCTACAGTACCATGCATAAGTGCCTGCTGTATAAGAAACTGATGTACTATGAGAATGAACCTTTTGAATTTTTGCCCACTAAACTATCAAAATATAATCCTGTAAATTGATGTATGTGCATAATTTTCTTTCACTTTTTGAGAAGAGCAACAAAAGATTATAATGATCATTAATATATTTTAAGAAAATACACTTTAACCAAATGAAGTAAAAAAAAAAAAAAAAAAACAATTACAGATTGAAGAATAATCATTTTTCCCAGATCTGAGAACTTTTAACTGTGACAATTCTCATTCTCATCTATAACGTCCTTTAACATGAAAATATTACATAGAAAATTCTATAAATACAGATTCATGAGGTCTTTTTTAAAATGTTTATTTATTTATTTATTTATTTATTTATTATGTATACAATATTCTGTCTATGTGTATGTCTGCAGGCCAGAAGAGGGTACCAGACCTCATTACAGATGGTTGTGAGCCACCATGTGGTTGCTGGAAATTGAACTCAGAACCTTTGGAAGAGCAGGCAATGCTCTTAACCACTGAGCCATCTCTCCAGCCCAGATTCATGAGTTTTAATTGCATGTCATTCTTATTATGATGATAAAATTCATACTGTCCTATTCTATTCTGGAAAAATGTAGAATTATCTCTTGTCCAATATATCCATGCTTTATATATCACCTAAATTAAGAGTCTTAGAGTCTTTGATTATCAGATAAGCAGTGGTGCTTTGTAGTCATGAAGTATTAACAGGCCAACCTAATGAAACATCCTAATGTAGCATTTATTATCTCCCTTCTACCCATGACAAATGCACAGTCTCACATTATAAAACAAAATTTAGTGAGGTGTGATTTTTTTATTGTAAGATATGAACAATTTTTATTTATTTCAGATGGGGCAAGAAAGACTACCTATATAATTTAACTTAACTCTAGCTTGGCTAAAGAATAAATTCATTGTGCTTCCCCATAAGTGCATGAGTGAGGAGCTAGTTAATAGGAACATGGGTGACTGAAAGATAGTTATGTCACTAAGAAACCAAAGCAAGCATAGGTCACAACCTATAAATCTTCATGGCTGGAAATTAAATGCAATTTGCATAAAGCTCAATGGTCAAAACTTTTTGTATCTAACAATTTTTTACTGTAAGATGACCTTGAGGAAAGTTTGCTGTGAGTGTTATAATCTTAATGCCTTTCTTTATCCTTATAATTTTTTGCCTCCATGAGTCAATGAGCTTCTTGCCTTTCTCTAAGATGAAACGTTTTAATTCACTGATGTGAGAGTGATTTCTTACTAATAAAGAAACTGCCTTGGCCCATTTTATTGGTTAGAACATAGGTGGGTGGAATAAACAGAAGAGAAGGCTGGGAGAAAGAAGCTTAGTTGAGGAGTCGCCATGGCCATGATTCTCCCACTCCAGGCAGACGCAGGTTAAGATCATTCCTGGTAAGCCAGCTCGTGGAGCTACACAGAATATTATAAATGGGTTAGATCAATATGTAAGAGCTAGCCAATAAGAGGCTGGAACTAGCCAGGCCAGGCAGTGTTTAAAAGAATACAGTTTCCGTGTAATTATTTCGGGCATAAGCTAGCCATGCGGGCGGCCGGGTGCCGGGGACGCAGCCCGCTGCACCTAACACTACAATTCACATGTAATATTCACATAGCAGAAGAGCAAAATCCAGTAGCAATTAAGCAATATTCTAATTGCACTCAATTTAAAGTCATTTGTATCGAGCCTCTGTAACAGTCAAATATTTACCATTCATATGTGACGTTTAGTTTGAATATTTAACAATTATATTTCTTGACAGCATTGGTTTTATGTTTCCATCAGAATTCTATAGTCTGGTCCTTTCCTCTGATGGCGGCCATCAGGTGAGCCAAGATGGGCGCATACAAGTACATCCAGGAGCTGTGGCGGAAGAAGCAGTCGGACGTGATGCGCTTTCTGCTGAGGGTCCGCTGCTGGCAGTACCAAAAGCTGTCCGCGCTGCACCGGGCTCCACGCCCCACCCGGCCCGACAAAGCGCGGAGGCTGGGCTACAAGGCCAAGCAAGGTTACGTCACATACAGGATTCGCGTCAGCCGTGGTGGCCGCAAACGCCCGGTGCCCAAGGGTGCGACCTATGGCAAGCCTGTCCATCATGGTGTGAACCAGCTAAAGTTTGCCCGAAGCCTTCAGTCTGTTGCTGAGGAGAGAGCTGGACGCCACTGTGGGGCTCTGAGAGTCCTGAATTCTTACTGGGTTGGCGAAGATTCCACATACAAATTTTTTGAGGTTATCCTCATCGATCCATTCCATAAAGCTATCAGAAGAAACCCTGACACCCAATGGATCACCAAACCGGTCCACAAGCACAGAGAGATGCGTGGGCTGACGTCTGCAGGCCGCAAGAGCCGAGGCCTTGGAAAGGGCCACAAGTTCCAACACACTATTGGTGGCTCTCGCCGTGCAGCCTGGAGAAGGCACAACACTCTGCAGCTCCACCGTTACCGCTAATATACGTAATGTTTGTACAATTCATACCCCAATAAACAATTTAGGACCGTCAAAAAAAAAAAGAATTCTATAGTCTGAACTCATCCAATCCTCTAATTTTTATGCCATTTAGTCAATATTTTGTATCTAAATAAATATTTTTCATGGCCTATTATGTGTCAGACACTAGTATAGATTCTTTATTTCTTGAGACATATAAGATAGTTTGCATTCTCCAGCTTTGACAAAGACCAGCAATTTGTAGCCCACATGAACAGGTCAATTAAATAAAATCTTTCTCAATCAACTCTAATATGTAGGGCACATTGCAGTATGTTTGTTTCATGCCTTCTTTTTAGAGAATTGAACTCTTGAAAGTAAGAAGTCCTGTCTTTATAACATCTTTAGTAGTATGATCATATACATATACTGGTTGAATTATATTTAGTTGATAGATTCTATTTACTACACGTAAATACTTCCTAAAAGACACCTTATTTTGTCAGCATAATCTGACACAACCGTACACACATGTAGACAAACACTCCTATCCATTCCATTTTTCCCATAGAAAACTATGTGCAAGTTAAAAGAAATAATTTCCTTCAATTTGGATGAAATAAAATGCATTTGATATTACTATTACAATCTAGGACATAAATTTATGAGGACAGATTCTGAGTGGTTACATGCTCTCTTCAAGTTTCATGTAGAAGAGAATGTCAAACTTTAACCTTAGAAAATGCACATGCTTGAAAATCTTGTAAATACTGAAACTTTTAATTTAATCCTATCTTTATCACAAAATCAAATTATTTATTTATAGTAGAATATTTTTGTATGTTGTATAAATGATAATTAGGAATGTCTAGACTAAAATAAGATATTAAAACCTTTGTTAATCATATTTTAAACTTTATGGTATAATATGAATGGATTTGGAGGTGATCATCCCATGTTCAAAGTAGATTTCTTTAGTAATTTTCTCTTTTAATGAATTCATAATGAAACTGTATTGGAAAATGTAAGTTCATGTATATTCACGAGGGCATCATTACAACAAAACAAAGCATAATTAAGTACAAACAAGATGGTTTTAATTTATCTAAAAATTTATTCCATATAATTTATTATTGTTTGATAAAAATAGGGTAAAGCAAAACGTATTAACTACTTGATCTAATGGGCCAAGCAACAGAAATCTATTTTCTTATTTGCTTTCCTCTAATTATTTGAGCTGTGTAGTATTAATGCAATTAAGTTAATGTAATTGCTTCCTGGTAATGCATTTTTTAAAATAATAAGAAAGAGACAATACAACACTGTCAAATCTTGCAAAAACAAACTTTTCTTAGTCGCAGATGTTGTGGGGTAAAACACCAGCTCTAGTTGCTCAACAATTGCTTTATAAACATACATTCTACAAGTCACTTTATTGTCTGAGTCTTCATTAGAAGAAGATGATTATCAATGCTCAACTTGTCTTTATCTCAAGGTCCTAAGGACTGAGTGGGCTTCATACCATCTTATACCTGGGAAAATGCATCACAAGAAGCCATTGTATTTCTAAAATGATTGGAATAGCTAATAGTTAATGCCTACCTGACCTTTGGTGAGGAGGGGTAGTAATGGAGGCTTTTGCATATTAGACTTTATCTGATTGAGTTGCTAAATGAATCATTGGGCATAATTATCCTAATGGGTGATAACAAAATATTGAAAATATTACACAAAAATGATGCAAATTTTATCAAAAACTTTTTTTAACTTAGAGTATCAATGAATAAAAACAATGTTCTGTATGATTAAAAAGAAAATAGTTGTGAGATTCAAAATCTGCATATAAAAACATCAGGCTCATTGTTTTTATTGTGTTGGTGTTTGTGCTTTTATTTATCAAAAATAAATAAATAAAAAGGAAAGAACTGAATTAAGTTGTTTCAGAGGACTGAGAAAATTCACTGTAGACTATAGTAATTGAAATAGGTTTTATAAATTGATATATGCTTTATGTTTTGAAACGTTGAATATAGTCTTGTTAAAGACTGAATGATAAATGTTAGACAGAGGCTTATACTGTAAAAATATGGTTTTGGGTATTTGGCACATTGAGAAGGAAACTTTAGAAGAAGGCATGATAGAAACCATGTCACTAGAGAGACTATAAATTCCCCCAGTCTCTTCTTTCATTCACATTGGTTCAAAGCAGCCATGAGGGAAACAGCCCTCTCCACCGAGAAATCACCATCCTCACATCTTGCTTTACACTGACTCAAAAGGATCAGCACTGATTGATTATAAATGGAAACTTCCACATAGAAATTAAAATCTTTTTCTTTTTCGGCTGTTTAACTTGTCTGTTCCATACACTTAAACCCTGAAGGTCAAATCATAGTGGAACAAGATATCTGTACTAAACATAAAGGTTGGTGTAACATTAACTTACATTTTTATGTAGGACTTTCCATACACTTATAGTGGACATGCTGAAAAATTTTGTAAAAAAATAGTAATTTTATGTAATTTTTATGACAAAGGATAAATTCTAGTATGCATAAGGAATGCAAGCTATTAAATATTAAACATGGAGATATAAATAATCTAATTAAAAAAGAGAGCTCCATGAATTGATATTTATTTAAAGAAGTTAAGTACATGACAAACATAAATGTAAAAATACAAAAAATAAAGGCACTTGCTCCAAGCATGAAGATAGGAGTTCAATTCTCAGAACCCACATGTCAGTAGAAGGCCAACAGTTCGTAAACTTATCATCTAAACTCTATAGGCATGTGATCTATGCAATACACACATACAAATGCACATACATACTAAATAAAAATAATTCACAAATGATACTCATTGCAAATTATTGATGGGGTTTAAATTACCTCAACCATTATGAAATGCAGTAGTAAAGCTTATTTATTAAATGACCATATAGTAGTGT
The DNA here is from genome assembly GCF_014885135.2 of Alexandromys fortis. Lineage (NCBI taxonomy): Eukaryota > Metazoa > Chordata > Mammalia > Rodentia > Cricetidae > Alexandromys > Alexandromys fortis. The sequence goes on from NW_026068011.1 coordinate 1,662,527, forward strand.
AACATCAATATTGAGTACATAATTAAAAGAATTACATGCACAACAAATGGAAACATAGCTCAGATTGACTAAGTTAATAGAATTAGTTAATTATTGTTAAATATTCATGGTGTCTATACTGATACTTGTAGTTAATGCAATCTAACCCATATCAATAAGTCAGTGGTACATTTAAAATACTGAGAAACCAAACCAAACAAAGAACAATACTAAAATTCATGTCGATCTTAAAAATTACTCCTAGTAAACAAAGTGACTTTGAAAGAAGAGAACCTGGTGGTTTTATTGTATTCTACAGGAAATGATGAGACTAAACCATAGTCTCATCTCAAAGAAGTTATGAGTTCAACTGCACGAGTAAGAGAAAGGTTTCATATGGATATGTGAGTACGGTTGGGATAACAGGTATACCTTGAGCCTAATGAAATTCTTCAGTATGACTATGGTTACATGAAGGTGTCTGAGTAACAGAACAAATAAAATCTGTAGACATTTAGTGTTTTGAACATGGGTCAAAGCTGACTTCATTGCATTCTATGGGTTTAGGTATGTTGTATTTTCGTTTTCATCACTTTTAAAAAGAGTTTATTTTAATCCTAATTTCTATATTGTAAAGAGTTTATCCATTAGTACGTTGTTTATATTATTGCCTGACAGTAGATGTTCAACACAAAATGAACTCAATAACATTACTGTAGATAGTTTTTGCCTCATTTATTTGTCTGGACATTTTTTATCCTACTAAAAATGCTTTCTGATTTTTTATTATGATTTTCATTTACTTGTTTTCCTTGTGATTTTTATTTTTGTTTCTTGTATTTCTCTTCTTAATGTTTCTGTTTCTTTTCTAAAGACATATAGAAAATTAAGGTGTGTGATAACTGTGATGTTGTGGAGATCATGGAGGATCGTGTGGAGGGAAACTCATTCGAATATATGTGTGATGTGAAAAGATATTTCCAATTAAATGTCATTCTAAGAGAGATGAATTTTTGTGAGGCTTCACACCCTGAATAAATGAAACACCTTGATGTCACTTAAGAGTATTATCCTACTGTATAATCAGCCTGTTTGTTCAACCCACCTTTAAGTGAAGAAAATTACAATAAACCTTAATTGCCTTGGATTTCCCATATGTAATCAACTTTTATAACCTTAAGTAACACATAGCTGTAATCTTATCTACTTTTATATGCCACTGACCCAAGTGTAATGTAGGTGTATTATGGTAATCATTTGGTAGAAACAGAAAATGGGCTGAAAGTGACTTTATAAATGAACAACTACTATAAATGCTGAAGGCAACACACAAGTATCATTTAATAAACAACGATGTTTGTACTTTTGTTTATTATCTGTGTCAATTATAGTTAGATAGAATCAGTGATTTAATCCCTTATAAAACTCTGCTAAAGGTTTCTGGAAAGTATTATCCCTTTCCATTCAGTGACAAAGAGATGGAAGCCTTCTGTTAGGGACAGTCGCAAAAGACAGACACACCCAGACACTGGACAAACAACTCTAACAAAGGTAAGGACAGAGACAGATTCACAAGACAGCCTTCAGAAAGGAAAGATTCTGACAAATACAACAGATAGAAAGGGAGAATCAAAGACAAAGGGAGAGAGAGATAAACAGAGAGGAGGTGGTTATAGAATTCAAAGCTATGTTTACTTTTGGTTAAATTATGCTAAGAAATAGTGCTTTGATTTCTTTCTTTAATGCTATTCTGATGCATTATTGATGACTCTGAGTTTATTATTAATAAGTCCAAACCAACCTCAAAATGACTATTCTTAGAGCCACATATAGCCCAAGATGATTATAATTTTATTTCAGAGAAATTCCAGCCTTCTGGAATAAGTCAGTCGACATTGGAGAATAATTAATGCCGGTGTTGCCCTTTTGTGAGTAATTTAGTCCACTAACTAGAGTAACTAAAAATGTATTACAGAGATATGAGAAGTTATTGTATGGATTTTTCATCTCTTTTTTCACAGTAATACCGTAATTTAACAGAAATAAACTTAGAGATGGTGCCTCGGTTTTGTTCAGTGTTACCCAGCTTGTAACCGAAAATCTGTGAAGGAAAACATATGAAGAGCAAACAAAGCAAATGTCTCAAAGGTACTTTACACTACCCTGTGGAAACTATGACGTAAATATGGCTCTTGATACTTAAGGATGATAGATGATTGTTAGACTCTAAAACCAGAAAGCAGGAGTGATCATTTCTCCTGAGACAACCTCTGGTTCACTGAAAACAAAATTCTCAACTTTACACTCTTTAATTTCATCATTGATAAAATCAGTATCAGTATTGACCATCTCACAAAATGAAGGGAAGGAACAAGATAAATGATGGATGGTACAAAGGTCTCATCAGATGATCCATCCCCATTGCATGCTAAAATTTATTGATGGCTATTTTAAGAAGGAAGTTTACATTATCCAGTTAAAAGAATGAGTTGTCTCTGATCTCCTCAAGTTAATCTTACCAGGTTTCTACTTCCTTCTTCTGTGACTCCTGTATTTTTAACATGCTCTTAAAAAGCTGAAAATTCCACAGAAATACCTCCAGAGATAGATCATATGTTGTTTTCTTTTCTTTGTATTTTGGAATACATATTTTTCTTCAAGCATCTCTATAAAATTCAATTTAAGGGACAACTCTCTGACCCATTCTGTCCCAATTGTCTGTCAGCCTTTTATCCATGTGCCCCAAGAGAGCTGTAACTCACAAGCAAACAGATTATCTATGAGTTAGGAATTTTGGCAAAGGATAGTTGAAATGCAGATACAGTGAATGAATGAGATTAAAGGTGGAGAAGTAGCCCCTGCTTTTCAAGGTATTAATGATATGTGTGGCTACTTCTTCTTTGAAAGAATAAAATAGGTGGGACTTGACTTATTGGTTTGTGATTTTAAGAAACCTGCTTTGAGAAATTGTTTGCTCACTCTATAAGGTAAAAATTACACTTACAGTTTCGAACTTTATTTTCAGATTCACGATTTATGCATCAGACGTCTATTTGCTTTCATGCTAAGTGAATTTTTCAAAAGCAAATGCAGTTACCCTTCTAGCACTGGTGGAAATATACTGTGTAAATCTGTTGACAAGAAAAAGTATTTTAACACATAGGGAAAATTTTATATTGAACATTTTCTAAAAATAAAAAAAATTGCATGGTTTATCATTAAAGCAGAAAAGTTCACAGTGAATATCTTTGTGTACAAATGATTAACACAGTATATTATAGATTCCTAGACCAATATGGCTGTAAACAATTGGGTATTTGCTTTCTTCACAAGTTTGGGTTCATAAATAGTCCTTGTTTGTTTTCTGTTGTGATAAACACTATGACCCAAAGTCAGTTGAAGGGGAAAAGATCTATTTCCTCTTACAATATAAAGCCATCCAGTGAAACCAGGATTCCAAGACAGGCACCGAAATATAGAGCATGGAGTAGAGTTACTTCCTGGCTTAATTGCAGGTTCACGTTCAGGTACATCATGGGCCTAGACATGGTAGTACTTACAGTGGCCTGGACCCTATTATATAACTTAGTTATCAAGAAAATGTCACACGGACACTGTCAAAGGCCAGTTTTATCTAGCCAATTCTTCATTTGAGATTAATTTCTCCTGGGTATGCTCAGTTGTTCACTGTAGTCAAGTATCACACACACACACACACACACACACACACACACACATCTAGTAATAACTTTATTTATTAGTTTTTAAATCTATACAAGGAAAAATGTTGCGTTTTCTCAAAAAAAGAATTTCCTTGTAAATTACTGAAACATGACTTTTACAATACCCTCTATAGAAAAAGCATAATCATCAGGACCCACTACCACCAAAGACATAACAAGTGACAAGTGGGATGTCTTTTTATTATAGTTGATGCATGAATATGAAATGTGTGGTGGGTATTGAAAATTTGCTTTCTCACCACAGAGTTATACATTTTGTAGTTCATTGCCCTACATGCACAAATCCCAACCTCCCCGGTTGAATCATAGGATTATACAAAATTGCTAATTATCATATTTGCAAGAAAAAAAGCAAGGGCAGTTAAAAAAAAGGAAGGAATAATGGATTATACAATCTGTAAAGCTGACATTTTCACATGTAAAGAAAATGTTACATCTTTTTATACTTTATATTGCTATAGTATATGAATTAAAGCTTCATATATATATATATGTACATATATTGGTGAGAACATTTTCTTACAGATAATATCTAAGCATAGCATGAATCAGAATCAAATTTGAAGTACCAGTGGAAAGAGATCACTCATCTGTGACTCGAGGTAAGACAAACTCAATAAAGAAATGACATCTGAATAATGACACTTATCAGAGTCAGCCAGCTGGTTACATGAGGAATTTCCTTCTTATATCAAATGACTTGAGAGTTTTCTCATGGAACATGGACTACTGTAACACTGGATAGAACTGACTTAAGTAGTGATAAAATAATAACTCAGTGGTGAATACCTGTACTTGATTGATGACTTTCTGGGTTTCTCTATTTCTTTTTATTTATTTATTTATTTATTAAAGATTTCTGTCTCTTCCCCACCGCTGCTTCCCCTTTCCCTCCCCCTTCCCCAATCAAGTCCCCCTCCCTCGTCAGCCCAAAGAGCAATCAGGGTTCCCTGCCCTGTGGGAAGTCCAAGGACCACCCACCTCCATCCAGGACTTGTAAGGTGAGCATCCACAAAACTGCCTAGGCTCCCACAAAACCAATAGGTACAGTAGGATCAAAAACCCATTGCCATTGTTCTTGAGGTCTCAGTAGTCCTCATTGTCCACTATGTTCAGCTAGACTGGTTTTAACTCAGGCTTTTTCAGACCCAGGCCAGCTGACCTTGGTGAGTTCCCTATAGAACATCCCCATTGTCTCAGTGTATGGGTGCACCCCTCGCGGTCCTGAGTTCCTTGATTGTGCTCTATCTCCTTCTGCTTCTGATTTGGACCTTGAGATTTCAGTCCGGTGCTCCATTGTGGGTCTCTGTCTCTGTCTCCTTTCATCGCCTGATGAAGGTTAATATTCAGGAGGATGATTTTCTTTGGGTTCTCCTTCTTATTTAGCTTCTCTAAGAACCCGAATTATAGGCTCAATGTCCTTTATTTATGTCTAGAAACCAAATATAAGTGAGTACATCCCATGTTCTTCTTTTTGGGTCTGGCTTACCTCATTCAGGATGGTGTTTTCTATTTCCATCCATTTGCCTGCAAACTTCAAGAAGTCCTTGTTTTTTACTGCTGAGTAGTACTCTAATATGTATATATTCCATACTTTCTTCATCCATTCTTCAATTGAAGGGCATCTAGGTTGTTTCCAGGTTCTGGCTATTACAAACAATGCTGCTATAAACATAGTAGAGCATATACTTTTGTTGTGTGATAAGGCCTCTCTTGGGTATATTCCCAAGAGTGGTATTGCTGGGTCCATGGGTGGGTTGATCCCAATTTTCCTAAGAATGGGTTTCTCTATTTCTTTATTTCTGTAGGGCATAGAATCTAAAAGACAGGCAATGTAGACAATATGACTCAGAATAAAAAAAAAAAAAAACAAGTGCACAGTAGACATCTGTATGGGCCCATTAGCTGGAAATATTTTTGAAACAAAATAAAATTAAAGAATAAATGATAACTTGAAAATGTGTATCACCATAATACAAAGAGAGTTTCTGCCAAGCTTTTCAATTAATATATTACTGAATTTAAGGAAATATTCTGTGATCTTGGAATAAAACTAATGGAAATACATGCAATAGATAGATCCTGATTTGAGGACTTGATAATAAATTGGTTAAAGCACATTAAGTTCTCCTAAACTGCAGGCTCCTTGGGGACTATTTATTTTTTCAATTAATATATGGATTTTCCTTAGACTTGGATAAGTGACTGATACAAAATAATATCTTAATAGATTGTTGTTTAGTTATGTAATATGGCAAAAGGAAAATAGTAAGAGACATGACTGTAATGACAAAATAATATCTTAATAGATTGTTGTTTAGTTATGTAATATGGCAAAAGGAAAATAGTAAGAGACATGACTGTAATGCTTCCAAAGAATACCATTGAAGTGGAATATAGAATTCTGGTGAAAATCATGAGAAAAATGAGATCTAAGCATTAAAATGCAGTTAAATGGAGATTGAGATCCTTAGTAATCCTGTATCTGTGGCAATGTCAAAAGCACATATGTTTATGGGTGATACTGTCATTCTGAAGTGAAGAATTCTGTTAAAAGGTAAGGAGAAAGCAATGTCTTGCCATCAATTTGAGGTGAACAAGACTAGTTATTATTATCAGAATATGTTATCTAGTCTCTGGACAATCAGAAACCTCAAAACACCTTGTAATGAAAACCCAGCGAAATAAGGAATGTCAAGATCATGTGCTGATGCTAACTGGCTTGCTGACTCCACTCCAACCCACTAATAGAAGCCAGTTTCTGGAGACTGGGATACATGGATGAGTATCTTGATGTCATTTTAAAAGTCTACATCAATTTGGTTTGAGGAGCTTCAGAAATCAGTGTACTTCACAATTAAATCAAGGGTGTTGCTCTGCTAATTCTGGAAGCAGGCGGATATCAAGTTGAAGTGGTGGCAGCTAATTGTTATCGATCGGTCTGTAACAGCATTAGTGAATTCCAGAGGGTCTGGCTATTAGTGGGGTATAAAACGAGCCAGTGACAACTGCAATTGGTTTTAGATAAAAAGGAATAAAAATGCAGAGGCAGTTGAAGAGATTTAAGATGCTTAAGAGAGCTGGAGCTCTTCCTGTGATTAAGTTTAACTACTCCCGGAGAAGGGAGATGGATGAATCCATCTGAAGGGAAATGTGATGAAGGCTTGAAAAGGGTCCAAGTTATCCTCTGAATTTCTTGCTTCGAAGTGATAGAGATAGTTTGCAGCTAAGGCCTATACAATTGTGACCGTACCCTTGGTATTCATTTAAATGTGGTTCATAGAGTGGAGAAGCAATATACAGCCGTTTTAGCCTGAATTAATCAAATGTATAGAATCTATTACCTGTTGTGCAGACATGTCAAACTACTTAGCCAAGAAACACAGCACTAAAATGTTTCCCATTGATCGGTGTATTGATGAGAAAAAGGTAGGATGTAAAGTGATGAGCTAAAATATTAATAAATGGTCATAATAATAAAATAAAAAGCATTGAGTTTTTAAAAATATATTTTTTATTTTATATGTGTTATCAGGTGTGTAAATGAAATATGTGCATACAGTGCCCACAGAGAGCTATAGATCTCCTGGAACTAGAGTATAGGTGCTTATGAACTGTCATAGGGATGCTAGGAACAGAAGCAGGTCTTCTATAGGAACAATAAGAGCTTTGAAGTGATGAGCCATCTCCCTAGCTTCTCTCCTATTATTGGCAATTGAGAGCAAAACTTACGTCTATTGATTATGATAAATTCCTCACATCAGTTTAACCCTGGAACCTATACCAAAGGGAATTCTGGCTTAAATGTTGTTAGTTGTCCTTACAGGAAAAAGGGACTCTTGTCCTCTGGCCACTAGGATTTCTCAGTATGACTGGCACATACCACTTTTACTCACATCTATTTTTCACACATTATAAGATTGCACACAGACAAAAACACAAAACAATACTTTTTTTCTCCCCTTAGATAATTATATGCCAACTCCAGAGTTACACAGAACAAAACTATGTATAGTCTTACTCAGACAACCATAAAATCTGGTGAGCAGCCACCTGCCTCATTACATTTGACTACAAGGAATGGTATATTTGTTAAATTGACTAATTTTTTTTTGTATTCACTTAGTTCTGACTGAAGAATAGGATAAACTTGTAGACTGTGGCTACAGATGAAACAGGAGGCATGTTAGAAGCACTCTGTTATCACTCTTCAGCAGTTCTGAACTTAATTGTCTATTTCTTACATTTTGTTTTGTTTGCTGCTTGTTTGGTTTTGCTCTTTTTGTCATGAGTATTAGCTCAGAGAGAAACCTCAATATTCAAAGAGAAATAGCTGGAGTGTACATCTTTTTGCATAACAGAGCCAATGTGCCAACCACATAAAAAATATGCTATATGTAGACATTTCAATCACTACATGTATTGTGATGGTAATGAATAATTAATTGTTTATGGATGTTATGTCTACCTTAATTTGTATTAGTGTTTTATGAGATATTTTAGAAATGGCGAATGGCTTTCAACCATTTTAGATTCCTCTTTTGAGAGTTCTCTGTTTAGGTCCATACTCTATTTTTTATTGTATTGTTTGTTCTTTTGATGACCAATTTCTTGAGTTCTTTGTATATTTTGGAGATCAGACCTAGTCTGATGTGGGGTTGTTGAAGATCTTTTCCCATTCTGCAGGCTGCTGTTTTGTCTTGCTGACCATGTCCCTTTGCTTTACACAAGCTTTTCAGTTTTAGGAAGTCTCATTTTTTAATTTGTTTCTCTGAGTTTCTGTGCTTCTGGGGTTATATTTAGAAGTGGTCTCTTGTGCCAATGCATTCATTCAAGTGTACTTCCCACTTTCTTTTCTATAAGGTTTAGTGTGACTGCCTTTATGTTTATGTCTTTGATTCATTTTGACTTGAGTTTTGTGCATGGTGAGATATGTGGGTTTTTTTTAATTCTTCTACATGTTGATATCCAGTTATGCCAACACCAATTGTTAAATATGCTTTCTTTTCCCATTTAATATTTTTTTTTTGCTTTTTTGGCAAAAATCAGGTGTTTGTAGATGTGTGAAAGACACTTAAGGAAATGCTCAACATCCTTAGTCATTAAATCATACACCTGTAAGAATGGCCAAGATAAAAAATGCTAATGACAACTAATGCTGGAGAAGTAGTGGGGTAAAGGGAACATTCCTGCATTGCTGGTGGGAGTGCAAGCTGGTTCAGCCTGTTTTGATAACTGTATGGTGATTTCTCAGAAAATTAGGAAACAGCATTCCTCAAGACCCAGTAATACCACTTTTGGGTATATATTTAAGGGATGCTCAATCATACCACAAGGACATGTGCTCAACTATGTTCTTAACAGCATTATTTGTCATAGCCAGAACCTGGAAACAACCTAAATGCCCCTTGACCAAAGAATGTATAAGGAAAATTTGGTAATTTACACAATGGAGTACTACAAAACAGAGAAAAAATAATGGCGTTTTGAAATTTGCAGACAAATGGATGAATCTAGAAAACATCATATTGAGTGTAATCCAGACCCAGAACGACAATTATCACATGTACTCACTCACAAGTTGTTTTTAAACATAAAGCAAAGAAAATCAGCCTTCAAATCACAATTTGGAAGAGGGTTGAAGGGGAGGGGAGAAGCAGGGAGTGAAGCAGAGAAAAATGTATGCTCAATAAAATCAATTAAAAAGAAATGGCAAATAGCAAAATGTTTTGAATATTTTATTCAGATAATAGTTTTCTAATCTGAGTGTGTTCCATGCATATAAGGAATTAGACAAATCCTTGTTGACTGTGCAGAGACACCTTTGAACTTGTTCTATTCCTATTTGAGCATGTGTCTTTAAGGGAAATTGGAGGATTCATTCATTCATTCCTACATCCCTTTACTTAACTTTTGGGCATTGGAGAGCTTAATTAATTAAGTAATGATAAAAACTGCCTAAATGATGCAAAATGTATCATTAATACAAGAAATATTGTTCTGTCGTGATGGCTCAGTGGTTCAGTGGGTGAAGTAGTTTTTCATCACTTCTGATGACCTGACTTGAATTACTACATTCCACATGGGCAAAAAGAAGAGTCCATTCCAGAACGTTGTCCTCTGACCTCCATATGCTCACTGTGGCATGTGAGCCTTCACACACACACAGGCACACATCACACACACAAACATTCACACACAGAAAGAGAGAGAGCTGGAGGGAAGGAAGTAGAAAGGAGGGAAAATCAATATAAACAGCTGGGGATAAAAAGAATTTCTATTATTTTTTTTACTTCATTTCAATCCACATTCCACCATTGAGTGAAAACCATTTGAATTAAAAATGCATTGGAATCTATGTTTCTATTGATGGGACTTATCTTTTGCATTTTTCAATATCAAATGGAAATAAAAAAACCTACAGTTTTAACAGAAAATTCTAGTTTTCAACAAGAATAAATCTTTTTGAACTACATTTTGTCATTTTTCTTCGTCTTTAAAAATGACTTTCCTGTATACACCAAGATTTCTCTCTATTAAATAAACATTGTCAAAACAAGACATCATTTTAGTCCCCACCTATTAAAGATTATTTATTAAAAGTTTCTAATAAAAATAATTTCTATCATGCAAATAAATGCACTTTATTTTTAGGAATAATGTAACCTTGTTTGAAGCCAAAGACTCCAGCAGTTTTCAAAATAGATGGTAATAATTCCAAAAAAAGGCAAAATTCCTACCTCGAAACAATTTATCTAGTGACTTATCTAGTAATTACTTTAAAGCTACATTAATTTATTTTATTTCACTTGGATCTTTGTAATAATCAATGATCTTTTTAGGCCACAAATATTGCCCATGTAAGTGAATATTATATATTACTTACAATCACACTTAAATCACAAATGACACTAAATCACACTTAAAATCACAAATATTAAAAATGTGAATGCATCACTAATCTCTGTTTCAATATTTTTACAAATACAATCATGTTATGGTCCTTGCTTTCTAACATCTCTGGAATAACAAATATTATAATCTACAGTCATAGCTTCTGCATGATCTTGTTAAAGATCTTACCTGTTCCTCTGTCCTATGTCTCCTGATTGTGTTGGGCTAGAGCTCTGTGCAGTAATATCTAGAGTGTTTTCCTTTGAGCTTGTACTAGTCCAGTGAGGTTTGTTGGTTTCTATTTGATTGGTGTTCCCCATTTACTACTTTCAGGAAGTTTTCCCAAATGTATAGTCATTAGTAAGATATTATGTTTTAAACAACTTAAAGAAGAGATATATGTATCCCAAAATCAATGTATGAAACATATTAAAAGCAGGGTTTATTGGTGAAAGCATACTTATTCTTATAGTTATGATTTAGTAATTATATCCTCTGTTACTAATATGAAGTCAATGAATAAGCACAAGTACTTTACTACAAAGTCAATGGACCTGTGTGCACAGGTATAATGTCAGAAACATTAACATAACTGATAGGGTTCAGCATATAAGATTCTTTATTGGGATCAGAATTTGTTTTACAAGACAGTTCAGATTAAAAGATAAATTACTCCCCTGACATTGAACTAAATTACAAATCATGTGCCTATTTTATTTTTGCTGCCTAGTTTGGGTGATAATTTAATACTCATAGTAGTGCCTAGCTCTTTAATGATACATGTATCTGTCCCTAAGAATAAAGGAAGGTCAGCAGAATACTTCATTGTGTAAATGCACATTTTCTCTATTTATTTTGTGGTTTGAGAGGTATCTAGTTTGTTTCCAGGTTCTGGCTGTTATAAAAAATGCTGCTATGAATACAGCTGAGTAAGTGTCCTTGTGGTATAATCGGGCATCCTTTGAATAGATGCCTGAGTTGTGTCACTGAGTCCTGAGGTAGACTAATTTCCAACTTTGTGAGAAACAGTCATATTTATTTCCAAAAGTGGCTGGACAGGGTTGCATTCCCACCAGCAGTGAAGTTCCTTTTATCCCATATCCTCTCTTACATAAGTTATCATCAATGTTTTTGTTCTTAGCCATTCTGACAGGTACAAGATGGTATCTCAGAGTCTTTGGTTTGCATTTCCCTGATGACGATGGATGTTGAGCAATTACTTAAATGTGTTTTAGACATTTGAGATTCTTCTATTGAGAATTCTCTGTTTAGAGCTGTACCTCANTATGCCTAGTGTGTGGAACTAGAAAAAGTTCTTCTGAGTGAGGTAACCCAGATCCAGAAAGACAAACTCAATATGTATTCACTCATAAGTGGATACTAGATATAAAGCAAAGATATCCAGACTATAATCCATAGCTCCAGTGAAGCTCAGCAACAAGGAGGACCCTAAGAGGGACTCAAGGATAGCCCTTGGAAGGGGAAATAGATACTATCTCCTGGATAAACTGGTGGGGCAGTAGAGGAGAAAGGGTGGGAGAGCAATGAAAGAGAGATCTTGATAGAGAGCCGCTATGGGAGAAACGTTGTTCTAGGGAAATTCCCAGGAATCCACAAGGATGACCCTTGCTAAGACTCCTAGCAATAGTGGAAAGAGTGCCGGAATGGACCTTACCCTATAATCAGATTGGTGAATAGCTTAATATAATGTCATTATAGAACCATCATTCAGTAACTGATGGAAGCAGATACAAATATTCAGTCAAGACTGTGCTCCTGGAGTCCAATTGAAGAGAGGGAGGAGAGATTATGTGAGCAAGGGAATGAGTAAAGATCCTAACAGGCAAATCCACAGAGACAGCTGACCTGAGCTCATGGGAGGGACTCGGGACAGGCAGCTGGGGAGCCTGCATGGGACTGATCTAGGACCTTAAGAGAGGGCATTTAGCAAAAATGTTCTTAGTCCATGATTCCCATCTTCCCAGGAGAATACTTGTTTCCTGTACATTTGAATAACTTTTCCAGATTCTTCCCATATTTTTTTTTATCTCAAGCGAAACACATCAGAAGCCTTCAAAACAATTTTAGTATCTTTTTTACACCCCACCGGGGAAACACCTGCCCAAGCTTCATTTGCAAACATACACACACAATTCTCATATGTGGTCAGGAAAATCAAATTAAATTAGCTACTATGACCTAAGATCAGCTCATCTGATTTTCACTCATATGTTCATATGTGAAAGCTTTTCTCTCTCAGTAAGTCCTTTGATAATATATTTTAGATTCATCTGCTATTTGTCCACATTCACTGCTACTGCCATTCTTCACACCTGGCTCGTACATCGAAAGAACTTACCAAGAGCCTGTCTGCTTGAGTTAAACTACAGAATGAGAGTAACCATGATGTAGAGGTAACAATCTGAAATATATTTGGTGGCATTTCTCCCTTAATGTTACCAAATGACTTCATTGTCTGGAACATGAAGATCACAATCCTTATCTAGAAATTGGTCCCTCATAATTTTTGACAATATTTTCAGTTTGAATTTGCATTATTTCTTTCTACTAGGTTGCAAACATCGTAATTCATTACCTTTGGAATAAACAACTAGCATATACAATTATGCTTCAATTATGTTAACCTTTTATTTTCACAAGCATATAAGGATATTGTTCATTTATAAAACTGAAATAATTTTCATCTTGAACATTTTTAGTATTTATTTCAGTCAACTACAGCTGTTTTGCATATCTCCATTGCCCTCAGGACAATTAATCTTTATGATCAAGTTGACTAGTTTTCCAGTTCCATAAAAGATATAGCTCTTGTCTGCCTATGAGAATATTCTCAGAAGTTTTATTGATGAGGGAAGACACAACCAAGATGTGGACAGCATCATCCTATGGGCTGGGTTTAAAGACTGAATAAAATAGAAAAATGGAAGAAACAAAACAAACCAGCAGTTTTTGTTTCTTGCTACATAACGCGGACAGTGTGATGAACTGCCTCTTGTTCCTGCTGCCATAGGTAACTGCTCATAACCACCCTAACTTTCCCACCCAATGCATGCTAGTCTCAAACATTATGCTAAAATAATCAGTGCATTCATTAAATGACTTTTGTCAGATATTATTTTACAGCAATAGGAACTTTAACAAATACATCTTTCAAGAAACTTCACAAAGACAGCAGATATCTATTTTTATGTTCAAAGCAACAATATTTAGTCTTGGTAAAATAGAAAATTATTTTTCCCCCTATAAAGCACAGTAATGAAATGATACAAAGGTTTATGATGTATATTTTATATTTGAAAACCCAAGATGATTTAAAATAATGTAAATCCCTACCATGAATATTGAAATGATAGGTGTACAGGTGTGAAGACTTTTTACTCGATATGATAGCCAGTACTTCAAAATGATCCCTGGTTTGGGCCGTGATGGCACAAACCTTTAATTCCAGAACTTGTGGGGCAGATGCAGGTGGAACTACATAAAAGATTATTAGTAACAATTGCAGAAATAATAGATGAATATTCATGAAGTCTTACCTGCTAAAAGAAAATGAATATTATTTATAACATTGAAGTTGTAAAATGATAAAAGAATACATTTCGCTGAAATACAACACAAAATTTCTATAGAGCATGTTAAGCATCAGAGTCCATGTGCACAGCTACTATAGTGATCATTGGTACAGATGCAATTTACTACTTTGGACATATGTCTAAAACCATTTCTGGATTCCTTCAAGTGCATTACCTCATCACACATACATAGTAGGTAATTTATTATTTAGAAAAAATTGTTTTTATTATTCATAAATTAACCGAATCAGAGTTGTTTCTACTATACTCTCATAGTAAATTACTGGAAAAAAATCATACTATGCAAAATTAAACACTAAAAATTTTAGAACTTAAGAGAATAATACTAGAAATAGAATAAGAAGATTAATCAACATTAAGACTGTGTTGTTAATATAGTACCCTTAAAAATAACACAAATTCAAAATAGTATGACATATAAATATTACACTATCAGAGCACAGAATGTTATTAAAATAAAAGTGTTATATCCAAATGAGTTGTTGGCCAAAGCAGTACCATAGAAATCCCCCAAACAACACAGGCTATTTCCAAGACCATAGTTGTTCTCCACAAACTATCAGCAAATCCCCATTGCTGAAGACAACAATACCCACACAACTCATTGAACATGGAAAAGTTGAGCTGGTGCTTAGTTAAATCCTTCATACTCACATTATAGTGTTTTTGGTATGGGAAGGTATTCTGTAGGTTATCAAAGAGAAACCTAAACACCAATCTAGCCACAAAACCTTTGATCTTTAATCTATCTGTTCTACCTACAAAATATACTAAGGCAATGGGGTACAAAGCTTGTAGGCGTAAAGAACCAATGTCAGATTTGACTTAAAGCACACTCCATGAGATGAAACTTATCAAATCAAGGAACAGAGACTAGATTGTTGTGGGATAATCTTTTTTTATATATTGAGAAGACGTATCTCTTCCAAGGACCTTCTGATTTTTTTTAAAATAAAGAACTGAATGTCCATAGGTAAGCAACAGAAGATATGCAGGAGTTCTCGGGAGAGATCAGAACTCTGGGAAGAATTTGAAAGGTGGAGATTTCATCAGTCAGATAGGGAGGAAGTGGAATTTCACTGAGCAGAGGTAACAATCAAAGCAGAAGAACATAGCTTAATATAAAGGCATTAATTTAAGTTATGAGTTAGTTGGGAACAAACCTTAACTGAGGCCAAGCATTGATAATTATGCATGCCATTATTTGGGACTGATGATCCAAAGAAAGTCTGCCTATACTAGATAGTCCAGAGACCTAGGGTAAAATCAAACACTATTTGTCTAAATAACAAAAAGAAGCAGTAATGAAATTACTCCTAATGGCAGTCTGCTATACTCATTATTCAATATTTTATTCAGCCATAGTCAGAGAAGCTTTCTCCTGTAGCAGATGGGAACCAAGTTCCATAGGCAAATATTACACACACAGAGAGGAACATTGGAACACACTTATCTGAAAGGCGTGTCTCCATTAAATCCTTCACCTCAGAGCTAAGAAGACAAGACAAAAAGAACATAAGAGCCATAGATGATGAAGGACACCAGGAAAACAAGGCCCTCTAAATGAACTGAACAAAACCTTTATGAAGTCACAGAGAATGAAGCTGTAAGGACTGAGGTGACAGAATCTAAGCTTTGTACTTTGCATATGTTTATAACTTTTAGTTTATTATTTTTTATAGAACTCCTGAAGATATGAATGAAGGTATCTCTGATTCTTGTGACTGTTCTTGGAACTCTTTTCCTTTTGTTGGTTTGCCTTTCCAAGCTTTGGTGTGATATTTTTTATCTTATTGTATTTCCCATTGTTAATAATTAAAATAAATTTTATTACAAAAAAACAAATTTGTAATGAAAACATTTTGAAGCTACTAAGCAGTAAAGATA
Source organism: Alexandromys fortis (assembly GCF_014885135.2). Lineage (NCBI taxonomy): Eukaryota > Metazoa > Chordata > Mammalia > Rodentia > Cricetidae > Alexandromys > Alexandromys fortis. Next base: position 1,678,644 of record NW_026068011.1, read on the forward strand.
ACATTGAACAATAACCATATAAAGACAATAAGATCATCTTTGTACCTATATAAAGCTGAGCAAGAGGCAGATAGACAAGATAGTTTGGGGTAAATGCTCTACTGTGTACAACACTAATCGTTGGGTGTATTTGGCTCCTTGCACTTCCAGTTCAGATGCTGTTACATGTGTCAACTTTTTACAGAGAAAACTAACACACAAGGAGTGTGGGTATTGATATCCTTTGACATTTTCTATCTGTTTGATATCATTCTTATTTTGCTTATTATACATGAGAAGCAAGCAATCAGAAAAAATTTGTAGTAGTGTTTAGCATATTCAAACAATCAAATTCTGTTTTAGATAGTTTACCATGTTCTGAAAAAGTGGTGGGTACTTTCTGGCAACAATATATTTTTTTAAACATATTGATGTATTTATTACTCTATATTGTTTCTCTATAGACTTACATTCATATCTATTTACTATCTGAATTTTTTTCTTTTTATAATATTTTTTAAAAGGCAACTTCCACTTACTTTTGACAGTGTCATACTCAAAAATTCCTGGGAGATTTTATAAAGGTTTTGTGTGTGTGTGTGTGTGTGTGTGTGTGTGTGAAGTAAATCAGCCAAGAGAGCATTCATGATTGTAATACAAAACAAACTAGTAGAACATACATAGTTTTTACCTGTGAAAGTCTAGGTAAATATTTTATATAATGCAATATTCTCAATATAATTTCCATGAAACCTTTACTTTTGTAGCTGTTGCCTATGGAACAAGAGGAGCATCATAAAAAGTTTATATCACTCTAATTACTTTAGCAAGAAAAAAAAAAGAATGGTGTCCTGGTGTTCTTAAGCTAGCATAGTGAAGGGATAAAAAGGTTATACATAACTGAATAATGACGATAGATTAAAACTTATTTCTACATTTACTTGTCTTTTCATTGGAAGGTTAGTGGAAGTTGTCCTGTTAAATTTTTGGATGTCACCAAAGGAAGTTATGTTTGAAACTGAAAAGTAAAAATACATTTTCCTCAAAGGAAACCTTATTTTTAATTGATTATGAAATGGGAATCTCTAAAGTTTCTTTTCACAAGCAGAGTAGGGAGTTGGACTGAGTAGTTGATGAGCTTCACTGAAACACCCACAATGATGGTCACCTCACAGTATAAACCTTGCTGTTATAGGCCACTCTAGTGCTCAGACAGCATATGGGAAATATGGAGTTAGGGACCAGTAAATTTGCCTGGGTTGGGTTTCCATGTAAAAGAGGGTTTTGATGCTATGGTCAGATTTTTAGATGCTAACATATTTCCATGTGAGGCGCATCACCACTGTCAGTTATTATGAATACGTACATTTTAGCACTAACTGCCCAGACTTTACTGGGAAGTCTTAGTGACATATCTTGTGAGGGTTGAGAAAGTGGCTCTAACCACTGTGAGATGCCTGCATAAAACCAGACCCTAAGCATTCTGAAAGAGAGGAGGGAAGGAAAAAAGGGAGGGAAAGAAGGATCAAGGGAGGGAAGGTAGGAAAGAGAGAGCTTATTTAAGTGCCATGGGTGATGAATCCTGGTACAAAGGATACACACACGTGTATGTTTGTATGTATATACATATATATGATATGCACACATAACTCTTTGGGTGCCTCTTTCAACATTAAGATTAAAAGAAATCAAGCCAGCCTGGTTCCCGGGAACTCAATTATTTCCCTTAATTACTAACCTGAATTGCGATCTATGCAGCTCTTTAGATGAAACTCACAGTGTGACATTTCATTGTATATAATTTCAATCAACAAACCTCTACATAAACTAAATTGTTGCTATCAATTAGACAGTACAGTTTAAGAAAAATAATTGTCATACTAATCTACAGGTAAAAGTACCCAGTAGAATGGGATATTTCCATGCAATAAACACACTACATTATAGGCAGTGTGATCTCCCCACACCCATTCACACCATGCCAGATATCAGAGAAAAATGACAGGAACAAACATGTAAAGGTACAGCAAAAGCAAAAGCCATCTGGAGTCTCTTGTCTCAGAACATTTTCTATCCAAGATTCATTCATCATGGATTTACCTCCTGTTGGGCTGACATTTCAGTTTCAGTCCCCAACTGCTTCTCCTTTGACATGGCCACATGCAACTAGTTTTAAAGTTGTATCATCCAGTAACTTTCTTAAAGAGCTGTCAGTGTTGGTGAAGTATAATATAAAATTTCGAGGATTAAATTGTTATACTCTCATTTTAGTCTAAAATTTAATTTACTTAGAAATAACATATTTGGAAATAAGACTTTTCTTGCCAAGTGTTTAGTTTCTTTTCCATATAGAACCAAGAAATATTACCAACTTATTTATAAGTGAATATTAACTGTCTTTGGGCATTATACATGTTTCTTTGTCCACAGTGGTTAAAAAGCATGTATGTACACATACACACATAAAAGTATGTATGTGTGCCGGGCGATGGTGGCACACGCCTTTAATCCCAGCACTCGGGAGGCAGAGGCAGGCGGATTTCTGTGAGTTCGAGACCAGCCTGGTCTACAGAGCTAGTTCCAGGACAGGCTCCAAAGCCACAGAGAAACCCTGTCTCGAAAAACCAAGAAAAAAAAAGTATGTATGTGTGTGTGTGTGTGTGTGTATATATATATATATATATATATATATATATTAAATGTAATCTCAAGGGCTAAACTTTCAGCTGATTCTGCAGCTCACTTCTTTCATAAATGTTAAATTTTCAATAATTCTCATATTTTAATCCCTAGTCTAAAAGCAACAATCTTTTTGAGAGTGTAAACAATTATGCTGTATAAACTTCATATTAATCTTGCCCAGGAATTCCAAACAATACAGATTTTCCAGGTAGTACACTATTATTTCTTGAAAGTTAAACTGTAACTGGGGCTGCTAAGCCATTGGCCGAAACAGCTTTATTCATTATCCGATAAACCAACACACGCATATATAGAAGGACATCTCACATCATTAAAATCTCAGAATATATACTTTAAAATTCGTATCTTTAGTACAAAAGGAAAATTATCCCATTAACATTTGTTGAATGCATTTGAACTGATGTTTGTGGACTCAATTGCTCAAAGCTTCCATGTTGAAATGGAAATGATATTTTTATGCTACTGAAAGGGACTAGATGATAGGTAAGCATTATTTCTTTGGGAATATTGTAAATAGCCTGCTTCGTGCTTATGCTCAACTTCTTGCTCTCCTATCTCCTAGATTTTTCCAGATACAATCTAAAAGACATTTTTCCCCTAATCTTTGCAATGCTGTCCATATCTCTTGAGGATGCCACCTCTATTACTATCTAAATGAAGATGTATCTTTTTATGGATAGAATATTTTACATTACTTTCTTTTTAAAAATTTTATTTTACTTAACATTTTTAAAATTTATTTTACATAGCAACCAGTTTTCCCTCCCCTGTTTCCTCCCATTCCCTCCTCTGATTCCTATCTACCTCCTCCCCACCAACTCCTCAAATTGAGTTAGCACCTAACACCTCCCCTTGCATAAAGGTTGGGCTAGGGAATTCAGCATGGGGAAGGCTCCCAAAAGGCACCTGAGCACTAGGAATAGAACATGATCTCACTACTAGAAGCCTTACAAGCAGGCCAAGCAACACAACTGCCTATACATGCAAGGGGCCTAGTTCAGTTCCATGCAGGTTCCCTCACTGTTGACCCGATACCTTGTAATTCCAAGAGTTCAGGTCAGCTGACTGTAGAGGTTTCCCTGTTTTGACCTTGACCTCCCCTGGCTCACACAATCCCTCCTCCTTTTCTGCAGGAGGACTCCCAGAACTCGGCCCAGTGTTTGTGTATGGATCTCTATATCTGCATCCATCAGTTAATGATAAAGGCACTCTAATGGCAATCAGGGTAGTCAGCAATTTGATTACAGTAAACGACCAGTTCATGGACCTTCTCTTTCACTAGGCCTCTTAGCTGGAATCATCCTTGTGGATTCCTTGGAGTTTCTATGGCAGCAGATTTTTTCCTAACCCCAATATTGCCCCTTCCATCAAGATGTCTCTTTCTTTACTCTTCCCGTATGTGCTCCACCAACATGCCTCCCATGCCCAGACTGCACATTTGAGGTTCTTCTTTTGAGAATTTCCCATATAGATTATACCCCATTTTTAAATTGGATTATTTGGTATTTCGATGTTTAGTTTTGTGAGTTAGCTATATATTTTGGAAATTATCCCTCTCTCAGACGTGGAATTGGTGAAGATCTTTTCCCATTATGAAGGGTACAGATTTGTCTTATAGATAGACAGTATCCTTTGCCTTCAGAAGCTTTTCACTTTCAGAGGGTCCCATTTATAAATTGCTGATCACAGTGTCAGTGCTACTGATGTTATTATTCAGGAAGCAGTCTCCTGTGATAAAGTGTTTAAAACCAGTTTCTATTTTCTGTTTTTTCAGCTTCAGTGTAACTGGAATTTTGTTGAGATCTTTGATCCACTTGGACTTGAATTTTGTGTATGGCAATAGATATGGGTCTACTTTCATTTTTCTACATGTGAACATCTATTTATGCCAGCACCATTCCTTGAAGATGTTTTTCTTATCCATTATATAATTTTGGCTTTTTGTCAAAAATTAGGTGTTCAAGGTATGTGGATTTACGTCAAGATCTTTGATTTTATTTCTTTGATCCATGTGCAGTGGTTATGCCAATACCAAGTCATTTTTACTACTATAACTCTATGATAGAACTCGAAATCAAGAATTGTGATACGTATGAAAGTTCCTTTATAGTACAGGATTGTTTTAGCTATCCTGAGTTGTTTTTTTTGTTGTTGTTTTTTTATATGAAGTTGAATATTGTTCTTTGGAGGTCTGTAAATTGTGTTGGGATTTTGATGGGATTACATTGAATTTTTTGGTTTCTTTTGGTAAGAATGCCATTTTACTATGTTAATCCTACCTATCCATGAATATGAAAGAGCTTTCCATTTTATGATACCTTCTTTAATTTATTTCTTTAAAAATTTAAAGTTCTTGTCATACAAGTTGTTCACTTGTTTAGTTAGAGTTACCCCGAGTTATATTTTGGTATTTCTTGTTGTCATAAAGGGTGTTGTTTCTCTGATCCCTTTCTCAGCTCTTTAATTATTGTTATATAGTAGGAATACTGGCTTTTTGAAATCTTGTATCCTGCCATATTACTGAAGGTTTTCATCAGATGTAGGAGATCCCTGGTAGAATTTTTGGGGTGACTTAGGTATACAATCATATCATTTGTGAATAGTGAAAATTTGATGTCTTCCTTTTGAGTTTGTATCCCTTTAGAGTTTGTATCCCTTTAATCTACTTTTGTTGTCCTATTGCTCTAACTAGACCTTCTAGTACTATATTGAAAGATATGGAGAGAGGACAGACTTGTCTTGTTCTTGGTTTTAAAGGAATCACATTGAGTTCTCGCCATTTAATTTGATGTTAACTGTCAGGTTGTTGCATATTGCTTTTATTATGTTTAGATATGTTGCTTTTATCACTGATCTCTTTTTTATCATAAAGGGGTATTGGACTTTATCAAAGGCTATTTAAGCATCAAATGAGAAGATTATATTTTTTTTTTCTTTTTTCTTTCGGTCTGTTTATTTGTTGGTTTACATTGACAGGTTTTCCTATGTTGAACTATTTCTACATTCTGGAATGAAGTCAACTTGATGATGGTGAATGATATAATTATGTGTTCTAGGATTCAGTTTGCCAGTATTTTACTGAGGTTTTTTTTTTTTTTTTTTTTTGAGACAGGGTTTCTCTGTAGCTTTTGGTTCCTGTCCTGGAACTAGCTTTTCTAGATCTGCCTGCCTCTGCCTCTCGAGTGCTGGGATTAAAGCCATGTGCCACCCCCGCCCAAATTTACTGAGTTTTTTTTTTTCATCAATGTTAATGTGGGAAATTTGTCTGTAATTCCCTTTCTTAGTGTAGTCTTTGTGTGGTTTGGTTATTGAGGTAATTGTAGCCTTATAGATGTCAATGGAATTGAATCAAAGGCCCTGATATTAATTCACATACATGTGAACACATGATTTTTGACACAGAGCCTAAAATCATACAATAGAAAAAAGAAAGCATACTGAAAAAATGGTGCTGGCATAACTGGATATCAATAACAACATGTAGAAGAAGGAAAATGGATCCATATCTATCACATGCACAAAACTCAAATACAAACAGATCAAAGATCTCAAAATAAAACCAACCCCACTGAACCTAATAGAAGAGAAAGTGGAAAGTACACTTGAATGCATCGGCACAGAAGACTATTTCCTAAATATAGCCCCAGTAGCACACATACTGAGAAAAACAAGTAATAAATGAGAGCTCCTGAAACTGAGAAGCTTCTGTAAACCAAAGGACACAGTCAACAAGACAAAACAGCAGGCTACAGAATGGGAAAAGATCTTCACTAACCCTACATCAGACAGAGGTCTGATCTCCAAAATATACAAAAAACTCAAGAAATTGGTCATCAAAAAACAATTAATCAAAAAAAAAATGAAGTACATAACAAAACAGAGTACTCTCAACAGATGAATCTCAAATGGCTGAACGACAATTAAGGAAATGCTCAACATCTTAGCCATCAGAGAATTGCAAATCAAAACAACTCTAAAATGCCATCTTAAACCTGTCAGAATGGCCAACATCAAAAGCACTGATAATGGCTTTTGCCAGAGATGATATAAGGTAAAGGTAACACTCTTCCATTGCTGCTGGGAGTGCATACTGGTAAAGTCAATTGGATATCAGTATGGCAATTTCTTAGAAAATTAGGAAACAATCTACCTCAAGTCCCAGCAACACCACTTTTGGTTATATTCCCAAAGGATGCTCAATCACATCATAAAGACATGTGCTCCGAAGAATTAATTGTCGTAGCCAGAACCTGGAAACAACCTAAATGCCCCTTGACCTAAGAATGGATAAGGAAAATGTGATGCATTTACACAATGGAGTACTACATAGTGGGGAAAAAAATGACAACTTAAAATCTACAGGCAAATGGATGGATCTAGAAAACATCATATTGAGTAAGGCAACCCAGACCCAGAGAGACAAATATCATGTACTCACTCATAAACTATGTTTCTTTTATTCATCATAATTGGTCCTGTTTTCATATCCATTTTGTTAGCCTGTATTTTTTTCTTATTGCTGAACCAAATCCATTGATATTAAGTGTGCTAATGGCCAGTGATTGTTAATTCTACTACTTTTTAATTTTGGTGGTGATGGTTATAGTTGTGTATTTGTGTGTGTGTGTGTGTGTGTGTGTGTGTGTGTGTGCCTTCCTTGAGCTTTGCTGGTGTTACATTACCTGTTACCTTTGTTTTCATGGGTTCAGCTAGCTTCCTTTAATTAGAGTTTCCCTTCTATTACTTTTTGTAGGGCAAGATTTGTGGATTGATACTATTTAAATTTGATTTTGTCATGAAACATCTTGTTTTCTCCATCTATGGTGAGTGAAAATTTGCTGAGTATGGTAGTCCAGTCTGGCATCTGTGGTTTCTATGTGTCTACAAAATATCCATCCAGGACCTTCTCCCTTTTAGATTCTCCATTGAGAAGTTAGGTTATTTTTGATAGGCATACATTTTTTAAGTTACTTTGTTTTCTTTATTTTGTATGTATAGTGCTTTGATTATTATATGGACAGAGGGCTTTTGGTCCAGTTTATTTGTTACTCTGTAACCTTCTTGTACCTTCATAGGTACATCATTTCTTAGGTTTGGAAAGTTTACTTCTATAATTTTGTTGAGTGTTAAGAATTCTTAGGATTTATTTTTTTTTGATCCAATGAGTCTATTTCCTCTATTGTACTTTCCAGATTTTCCATTTCTTCTAGACTTCCATTGGTATGTGTTTTCTTTATGTCCTCTATTTAAATTTTCAAGTCTTGAGCTGTTTGCTTCACCTTTTTTTTTTTTTTTTTTTTTTTAGTTTTATTTGGATTTCTTTAGGAGATTTATTGATTTCTTGAAATTTTGTATTTGTCTTTTCCTCCATTTCTTTAAGGGAATTTGTAATTTTAAGAGTATCTGTCATCTTCATAAAATTGTTTATTATTTTTAAGGTCATTTTCTTCTGCTTCTGTGATGGGATGTTCAGATCTTGATGTTATAGGACCACTGTGTTCTGGTGGTACCTCATTGTTCTTTACATTGTTGAATGTATTCTTACACTGGCATTTACCCATCTGTTCTTCTAACTGGTATAGTTGGTTCTGGTGCCTATAGGGGCTGCTGTACTTCCAATTAGTATAGGGGATGCTTGTGCCTATATTGTCTGCTGATGTTGCTAGAGAGGGTTGTCCTTGGGGAGGATGCTGGGGTAGGCATGGTTGGAAGTTGAAGAGGGACTTAGGGGAACAGAATCAAGTTGGTTGCAGTGGTGGTGGTTTGGCATGCAAGCAGGTCTCTCACCTTCTTGCTACCTGCTGGGGACTACACTAGAGCAATGAAAATCCTCCAGAGCTGGGGGAAAGGCCCAACTGACTTGCTAGAGCTGAGATGAGTGTGGCAAGGGTACAGGATGCGCTTTGGTGCTTAGGGCCTAGAGATTGGAGCAGTTTAGCTGGGAATAATCACTCTTCTCTTCTTCTAACTGGAATAAATGCTGCTCTTGCCTGCAGGTAGCTCACCTGCTGACCAACTGCTGGGGTCTGCCTGAAAATGTTCTTGAAACACTAGTTTTGAGAAAAACAATTTCCATCTTATAGGATAGTTTTAATAAATTCTGATTAATATTTTGAACACTCACCATTAGGCACATATTTATTAATCATACCGGAGTATGTTATATTCTTAAATTTAGAATATTTAAGTATTAATAGTTTTTACATAGAATTTTGAATAGAACTATGAGTGTAAAATCTCTGAGGTACATAAAGCAGAATAACAATATATGCATTGCCATCTAAAATTACACAATTTATTAATTTGTATGATTATATATTTTATATGTAATTATAGTAGGAAAATGTTATAAATTATGCTTAACTTTAAATGATATAACAGAATTAAAAGGTATAAGAATGAACCCAATATTTAAAAGATTTATTTATATTATTTTACATGTTATTCTTTTTGTTTTTATGTATGCAAATGCACCACATTCTTGGTAACTGCACAGACTAACAGAAGATATCAGATGCTCAGTGACTGGAGATAGAGATGCTTGTGAGCTAATATTTGGGCACTGGAAAGCAGACTAGGTTCTCTGCAGAAGCAACACATGCTTTTAGCTTCTAAGCCAGATTCATAGACCTATTGTTAGAACTGTTCTTTTTATTTTGTTCTATCACATATATGCATTATATTACATGTACAGAAATTCAGATAGAAGCAAAATTTAAATGGTTTTCTCATTCTTGTTACCATGAAAGATAAACACAAGAATGCACACTTCCTAGAAACTCAAAGTGGTATAGCTTGGCAGTCATACAGATAAAAAAAAAATAGTGGGTTCTTTCTTTCTAAAACTTACCAAGTTCCACATTCTTTCTTGAATAAATGAGGTGGTGAGGTGAGCTTTACTACTTAAAAACATTACCACATATAGAACTTAGAAATTAGTCTGAGAATGCAGAACAAGGGAAGGATAGGCATGGAACGCCTCGGGAAGTCATGTATAAACATGGAAGCATTTAACTAACATTTTATTATTAATTAATGATAATTGATCTTATTATGTTTATAAATTTTATTTATATTTATATTAATGTATGTTTTTAATAGCCTCAAAAATCAGCAAAACATTTAGTTCTTTCAGTGAATGCTGTGAAGCATGCTGTGCTAGAATTCTTAAAGAAATTGAAGATGAGGTGATGGGCATTAAAAATGAAAGTCCTATGAAGATACAGTAAATATTTTGAAATTATTGTGAAGATTTCAAAGCAACAATAAAACTGACATGGTAGAAAATCCTTGGCAGGAAGGAAGGAGAGGAGGGACAAGCTCTACATGAAAATGAGACATTATACAAGAAGAACAAAGAATCAAGCAGAAAAAAAGAAAAAAAAGGAATATCTCAAGAGTATTTAAAAGCAACATGTGAGAGTTTTAAGGAGGTATAGTATTTAAGATACCAAAAGAGTTGGAAGAATTTAAAAGCCACTGTGTCACCACATGAAAAAAAAAAAAAAAAAAAAAGGATCAATGATGTGATGAGCATGGGTATTGTGTATACACCTGTTATCACACCTCTGGAGAAGCAGATGTGTGAGGTTGAAGATGGAGTCCAAGGCCATTCTGGGGATATATAATGAGTCACTGTTACAATGAAAAAGAAAATAAAAGATGTGGTTGTCATTATAGACAGAGAACAGCTTGTTTCTTTGGATCTAGTTAATCTTTAGACCTCATTGAAGATGAAGTGCCATTATAAAAGACCTTACCACTTCCTACTTTAAGTGCATCTTGTTCTACAAAATGAATTAAGCAGCTCAACTCTTGACAAAGTTGTGGTGAGGGTCAGTCAACCTAGACATATAAAAAAGTTAAATCGGTTCTATGGGATTACTACTCTGAAAGACATAGTCTGTTTGAAACTTCTGTGTCTGCTAGGCTTTGAAGTTCATCCACAGAGAACAGCTTATTTTCACCCAGGTGGTATGATTTCACTTTAAGTTCAATAGATTCTTTGGTTTCACTCTGGCAGTTCATAACTAAACCTAAAGTAAATGGCAAGAAAAGAAAACACAGTGTGTTGCTCATGATAAAAGTTAATATTGATCGTGTAGGAGAATTCTTCTCCCACAAAGTTCTCATTACACAAACGAAGTAGCACCATCACATTTAGGGATAAGTAAATGTTATCAGCAAAAGTATATTGGGAAGTGACTTTTTTATGTCAAGCAAGTTAAGTTTGTAGCATAGGTGCAGGTGAGGCAGTTGAGAAGAATATTTTCATGTATTTCTTTATAATTCCACTTTGAGACTTAACTTGGGTTTAGCACAGTGACAGAAGTGTGTAGCATCAGGATACTTCTCAGGTATTCTTTTCAAAATTCAAGTATCTATGTATTCTTGTTTTGACATTTATTGTTTCACTTCATGTAAATATCTATGAAATTTTAACTTTAGAATAATTCAGAGAGCACTAAGAAAAATTACTTATTTCCTGATAAAATCAAAAATAATAAAGGGCAAAGAAATTTCAAGACTCTGGAAACCTGGAGCATTGGTGAAATAAATTTACTCTAATTGTTTTATGTTCTTCATAATATTTAAAGTTTAAAGAGTGTAAAACATGCAAAAAAGTTTTGCAAACTTACATATTAAGAATGTGAAGGCATGGGGAACTTGAGGAAGTTGGTTCTCCCTTTCCACATTATGAGCACAGGAATTGAATTAGGGCTTCATTCTTACAACAGAAACCTTTACTTCCTGTGCCATTCAAATGGTAATTAAGTAATTATTAATTGTACCAAAATATAAAATATAATTAAACCACTGATTGATTGAGAAAGTTTTGACCAAAATAGAATGGAGAATAGCTAACACAGAGCTATATATATTATCTTTTCCTCTTCTGAATTCTATATCTAAATTAGAAGACAGAAAACATCATATAATAAAGAGAAAGTCTTATCACTTAACAATGTACAAAGAGTTTACAGGAGTACAATCATGAATATTAAAAATAAAAAGCCTTGTATGAAATCACAATGTAAATAGCAGACATTATTATCTTTGATGATCATTTCATATATATGTATCAAGGGAAAGAGAAGGAAAGAAGGAAGAAGAAGGAGGGGATAGATAGTGATCATTACATAACCCTGAAAATTCAAACCAACATTTTCCCAGACTCATTGTGAAAACCTTATGTTTTTCATCATATGTATTTTGAAGTATCTTGCATAACATGTTTCATCAAAAAGTAAAATGTTGGATGCTTTCTGTTTAGGTTAAATGCACTTGTGATTTTTAAATTTTAATCCTTTATGCGTGCAGTAACTATCTTGATAAATACCATGAATTTTACAGGCGTTTTCTCTCTTAGAAATAGCACACCTCTTTCTGGACAGTTACATACTATTTTTACGATGCGTTTTTCACATTAACTTTACTATATTAATTTGACACTTGGGATCCTGCCTATTTCTAGCTATGCTTTCAACAGAGAATCCAAAGATATTATTAGAAAGAAAGAAATGGAGATGAGAGAAAGGCAGAGAAATTTTATAGAAACTTTTTTCTCCCTGTGCATTTCACTGCCAAACAGAATCCCAGTAGTACCTTTCCATTTGAGACTACCTCTAAAACTCAGATGCATAGATACTTTCATCTGTGGGATGTTTTTACCACAGCAGACAGATGGTTGGAGAAACCCAAACAGGCTCTTTCTTTCCCTCACAAAAGACCCATCACCTGCCCATTGTTCTGCCAGATCAAGGCAAGCAAGCACTTTGATTTAATGTTACATAAAACATTCTCTATGGAGAAGACTCTTTCTCAGGAAAATTAAAGAATAAATAGAGTTTGGAAAGCTTCCTATGAGGGAACTTCTCATCAAATATTTACTAAGCATTTTCTAAATTTCAACACTATTTTATAGTCTGTGGATAAAATGTACAGAAAAAAATTCTAATTTCTATAAGAAATTGATGTTTTGTTATAAAAATGCCGGTATTATAAAAAAACAATCACAAGTTTCTGAGGGATGGAAATAGATTTAGCAAAGAGAATTTCTACCTATTCAAAGCTCCTACTTCTCAAATTCTAAGATAAAAAGTCAAATTAAAAAGTATTTCACAGTATGGTTTCCTGTTCTCCATTTCCAAATCCTCATTCTCACCCTGAAGCCTATGGCAGATCACTTGCAGGTCACTGTTCTCATTCGCTGTCTCCATTCACAGTGGACTCCCCCTAACTCCATGGCACATCCAGCTCTCTTTTCCTAGTGGACCCTTTCCTTCATGCTCCATCTAGTACATCCTTATTCTTCCATGTCAGTACCTCCAAACCTTAGAAAAGGCTTCTATCTTGGAACTTTGGTAGCCATAAGTAGCAAGGACTCAGAAATACTTCCTACGAGACAGTCAACAACCATTATACTTTTCTAAGGTCCAGAGATGATAGCAGAAAGAAAGTAAGAGAACAACATCCTTTTAAGAGAAGGCCAGATATCAACACCAAACGTTAAAATTATCCCAGACTTAGATTAACCAAACACCAATATAAAACACAATCATTAATACACAAGACAACATATCTCCACCAGAACCCAGCAAGGCTAGCACACTGGATCCTGAGAGAAACACTGTAGCTGAGGCACAAGACAATGATTTCAAAATAATTGTTATGAATATGTTCAGATATTAAAAGAATACAAATAAATCTGTAAAAGAAGTTTTTGAGAAAACAAACATTGAATGAAGAAAAGAAAATAATTTAGACATAAAGCAGAAATGGCATCACTAAAGAAACTCAATTTGATATAAAATTAGAAAAGTAAAATCTTAAAACTGAAACAAGTCAAAGGTAAGCCTTACAAAAGCATACACAAGATTGAATAGGGAATCTTAGACAGTGTGTGTGTGTGTGTGTGTGTGTGTGTGTGTGTGTGTTCTTCTGTGTGTACTGGATACTTTCATATCTCTATGAGACCACAGATGACAGATCAGACTACTATACCTGGTAAAACTTTCAGTAACCCTATGGGGAAGAAAATCATTTAATTAAAGAAAAATATTTCTATAAATCTAGGTCTAGATAAGATATTCGAAGAAAAGTTTTAAGCTTAAGAAGCTACTTATACTGAAGAAAAACAAGGAATAAACAATACCAGGTTAGTAAATCTAAACAAGGCTAAGAAAAAATCAACACCATAAAAAAATACAGTAATTAAAAAAAAATACTGCTCATTGCAAACTCACAGCATCAATGCTTCTGCCCCACCCAGTCCCACAGCCATTAAGTCCCAAGCAAACACACAGATGGCTATATTAATGATAAACTGTTTGACCTATTAGCTCATGCTTATTATTAACTAGATCTTACAACTTGACCCATAATTCGTGTCTATGTCTAGCCATGTGTCTTTGTACATTTTCTTCCTGAGGTATTCTCATTTTGCTTCCTCTACATCTAGCTGGTGACTGTATCTCTGCCTTTCGTCTTCCAAGAACTCTCTTAGTCCTGCCTATACTTCCTGCCTGGCTACTACCAATAAGATTTAATTAAACCAATATGAGTGATAAATCTTTACAGTGTTCAAAACATTATCCCACAGCACTACAAAAATTAAGTAAACTGAAACAAATTATTACTGATTAAAAAGAGTGTAAAGAAAGAAATTTACAAAGTATTTAGAATTGCATTATATAAATATAACATACCCAAACCTATGAGAAAGAGTGAGTGCAGCTCTGGGGCAAGTTCATAGCACTAAGTGATTACGTGAAATAAACCACATATTAATAATTTAGCAGAATGTCTGAAAAGCTCTAGAATAGTGATTCTCAACTACCTTAATGTTGCAACCGCTTAATACAGCTCTGCACACTATGGTGACTCCCTCCACCATAAAATTATTTTGTTGCTACATTATGAGTATAATTTTGCTACTGTTATTAGCAAATACCTGTTATTTAGGTTACCTGAAATGAACCTTGTGTAAAAGGGTCATATGAACCCTAAAGGCATCACAGCCCACAGTTTGAGAATGGCTACACTTAAACAAAAATAGAAAGATCACGTGAAGAAGCTGTTGGAAAAAATAGTCAAGCTCATGTCTTAAATCAATAAAACAAAAACAGAAAACAAGCAAACAAACTAAAAGATAATACAAATAACAGATAAAATGGAAAGTTGGTTCTTTAAGAAAATCAATGGTTGGTTAAACCCTTAGCCAAATTAATGAAAAAATTGAGAGAGAAAATCAAAATTAATAACATTACAGAGGCCATTACAATAGACACCAAGGAAACACAATAAATTACACAGATATAATTTAAAATTTAGTGTTCCATCAAATTGGGAACCTAATAAATGAATAAATTTCTTGATAGGTATTACCTACCAAAATCAAAATGGGATAATCAAATAGGCATATAATATCTACTGAAAAAGATGCAATAGTTTAAAGTACCCCTCAAAAATGTCAGATGAATTCTTCCCAGAATGTTAATGTTTCCAAAACAGAATTAACATCACTATTATTCAATTTATTCCATAAAATAGAAACAATAAATATTGCTTAATTCTTTTATTAAGACACAGTTACTTAATATCTAGGCCACATAAAGATTAAATAAAGAAAGAAAATTACAAATAAATTTCCAATTTGAATATAGGTGTAAATATTCTCAATAAATCCTAGCAACTGATTGCCAGAACATGCCAAAAGGATCAACACACTGATCAAACAGGCTATATCCCCAGGATACAGGCATGGTTCAACATATATAGAATGGAAATGTAATCAACCCAACATATATATTGAAAGATAAACCTACATGATTATTTATTAGATGTAGGAAAGGCCTTTGACAAAATATTACACTGTCTTGTGATAATAGCCTGGGAGCAACTAGGGGTACAAGGGACATACCTCAAATTGTTATAAAGGCAATTTATAACATGCTCACAGACTTACATGGATAGAAATATGTAGGTATTCCTCTAAATCAGGAATAAGACATGGCTGTCTACTGTCTCTATATATTCTATATATACTTCAATATACTTCAAGTTTCTGACCAATAAGACAACTGAAAACATAAAAGGGATACACATTGAAAAGAAGTCAAACTGTCTTTATTTGAAGATGATAAGATTATATAGGTAAATAATTCTGAAAATTCCACCAGGAAATTTGTTTTCCCTCTGCCTCCCCAGTGCTGGGATTAAAGGTGTGTGCCACCATCGCCCGGCCCACCAGGAAATTCTTATACTTGATAAAACTTTCAGCAAATTAGCTGGATACAAAATTAGCACACAAAAATTAGTAATTCCCTAAATTTACAGGCTAAAAGTATTGATAAAGAAATGACAGAAACAATATGTTTAACAATAGCCTCAGGAAAAAATGTCTTGGGGTAATTCTAACTGAACAAGAAAAAGAAAGCTATGTATGATTCAAAATATTTTGAAGGTTAGTAAGAAAAAAAAAACATAGGGTGGAAATATCTCTCATGGCCATAGATCAGTATGATCAATGTAGGGAAATGGTCATGTTTATCAAAAGCTATCTACAGAGTGAAGAAAAACCCCATGAACATTCCAACAAAATACTTCACAGATATTGAAAAGACAATCAATGTGTTTGATTAAATAAAATTAACCTGCACACAAGTAACTGACAGGAAGTGGTGAGGAGGAACCATGTGTTGCATGGGTTTTGTAAGTGGAAGCAGAGAGATGGATATTGGGTTGCTTGGACAATGCAGACAAAGAGAGAAGAAGAGAGAAGGTTAGCCATTTAGAGAGCTTTTCAGCCTCTCTAAGTGAGCAGAATTCCATCTCAAACCTTGACTTCTGAGTTCATTGGATTTGGATAAAAGTTTCCCAAAGTAGCTTTGGCAGAGTTGATGCTTGACGGAACAGACTCCCCTTGGGCTCTGACTCTTATAGTTGAAGCTGGGGCTTAAGAGGCAGTCAGTGTAGATAATAAAATACTTACAACTACAACTTTGTGATACCTTCCTAAACAAACTCGAATGGCCATGATCAGTAAAACATATGATAACTTATAATAACAAGGATTTGGACATGGGGAACACTCCTCGATGTATTGCTGATAATACAAATTAGTATAGCCACTATGGAAATCAGTGTGTGGTAGTTCTTTAAGATACTGGGAATGTATCTACCTCATAATCCAGCAATGCATGCCACTCTTAGGTATATACCCAAAGGACTTTTAGATTTCTAAAATTTCTAAAGAGACACTTGCACATACCTGTTTGTTGCTGCTATAATCATATTAGCTGGACTAGTCTCAACTAGACATCTTACATGACGAAACAAAACCTCAAGTATATGAAATGGATTAAAACTAATTGAATTGTGGCCAAAAGAGTCCTTTGAAAGCTCCCAAACAACCAAGTTTATTGCCAAAATCATTGGATGTTCTCCACTAACTAATAGCAAAGCTACATTGCTAAAGACATCACCTTCATGATTGTTTAATCATGGAAAAGTTGAGCTGGTACATACTCTACATGCTACTAGAAGAGAAAGGTGATAACCGATTTGATCTACAATGGTAACCTGGCTACAAGATATGTTGGTTCAATACTGGCACAAAACGCGGAGTAAACAACCACCAACTGATTTGATTTAAGGCCCACTTAGGGAGACAGAGCCCATTAATGACACTGCTTGGGTGAGCAAGAACCCAAGACTCGATAGATCATGGACCTAGGTTAAAACTAAATATAAGTGTTCTATAGTACAAAATGACTCCTAGAGGCTTTCTGGTATTGTCTTAGATTGGTGTCTCTTTTAACCATAATTAGAGATATTTCCTATGTAGAGTCTGGGACCAAATATAAAAATCTGCAATGACAATGTGTAGAGAATGAAGGACCTTAGAACACTCACTGCTAAATGGAATGTCTCTATGAAACCCTCCTCTCAAGGTTAAGGGAACTCTGCAGAAGAGAAGGCAGAATGAGTGTAAGAGCCAGTAAGGAAGGAGGACACCAATAAAACAAGAAAATCTAAATCCCAAAGGTTTAACATACATATGAACTCATAGAGACTATGGTAGCATGTACAAGAATTATAGAACTCAGGAAGATGTGTCTTCTGTGATTAAAAAAAAAAAAAGAAGTAGGCACAAGTTCTCATTCCTAACTCAAGAATCTATCTTCAATTGATTAGTCTTCATAAAGGGAAAATTTATTTTTTAATGGCATCCCTTTGGCACATAAATAACAAGTAAGGGCAAGAACTATGCCCAGCAGTAGATGGTCAACAAGAAAATGATCTCAATTATATTTTTGAAGTTTTCTTTACATAATATTTTGTCTGGGAATTTGTAGTTTTTTAATTTTACAGGTCTTATGTCTGTTTGTTTCACTTCCAATTGTGCATTTTATGGGATATCTGTGTGTGTCTATGTGTCTGTAAGTGTTTTTTGTGTTTTGTCTCATTTTTGCTGTTTGTTATTTTGCTTATTCTAGTTTGCTTTTTCTTATATAATTTTATTTACTTATTTTAGATTCCTGTTTGTTTTTAATTAGAGATTTAAGAAAGCCTGTTAATGTGTGTGTGTGTGTGTGTGTGTGTAGGAATTGAGAGGTATTTGAAAGTAGTTGTATGTAGGAAAAATCATAATCAGAACATATTGTATAGAAAAAATCTATTTTCAATAAGAAAAAATTTTTAATAATAAGTCTCAGTGTTTTCCAGTGATTTTAGACAAAACAGTTTTTGGAAATAGTTTTTTTTTATCATGATATTTTTGTTTTTTGTTTAGTTATGTTACTTTTTGACATTGTTATTCTTGCCACATTTTCAATGTTTTTGCATATTTGCAAGAACATAGCAATGATACTGTGCATGCCAATTTTATGTCAACAAAGCTACAGTCATTTTGGAGAAGGAAACCCTATGGATAAAGTATTCCTGCAAATTGGCCTGTAGCAGATCTATGGAACAATTTCTTAATTAATGATTGATGTAGGAGGAATAAGTCAATTCACTGTGGATGTTCACCTCTGGGCTGGTGGTCATGGGTGTTATAAGAATTCAGACTGAGAAAGCCACTCTGAACAGGCCAGTAAACATAATGCATCTATGACCTCTGCATCAACTCCTCATTCTAGATTCCTCACTTATCCAAGTTTCTTCCTTGGCCTCTTTGATGTATTGTGGCTCAGGATATAGAAGTCAAATAAATAATATTTTCTCCTAACTTACACTTAATCATGGTGTTTCGTCATAGCAATAAACTCAAGCTAATTCAGACACATTTTCCTGTCACTTCCTGGGAAAATGATCATGTGACTTCTATTGTTACTGAAGATGGCTAAGTTTTAATACTTGAGGATTCTTGTGACAACTTCAACATATACGATAATGATCACTTCACATTCATCAAATAATGGTGTATTACTCCAGACCCTATATTTTGTTAGCATTGCAGAGATAGCTTGTCTTTAAAATATTTTCATACATTATGATTTATGAATTTTAAAGTACATTTTAAACTTTAATTGACTAAATATTTTCTATTGTTGAAATGCTGAATACTTTAGTAAAAACAAAATATTATATACTTGGAAAAAAGAAGGTAGGCAGTGGTAGCACGTGACTTTAATACCAGAATTTGAGAGAGAGAGAAATGAAGATCTCTGTGAGCTGGAGGCCATACTGGTCTTCAGAGCATATTCCAGGATGGCCAGTTCTAAACAGAGAAACCATATAAAAAGTTATAAATCTTTATAAAAAAGAATATTTAAAAGACATATTATTTTCGCACCTCTGTCTTATAATAGTTGTATAAAGTATATGAAGAAAAGAAAGATTGTAATAAAATAAACAGGCATTTTGAGTTATCTTTTATTTTCTACCATTTCTTTTTCTTCACTAGCTGTGTTGCAAAGGCATGTTGAGATTTAAAACTGAAACACCTGAGACAAATTTTCTTAGAAAACTAACCAGGCATCTTTCATCTTAGCTTGAGTTATCACTGTAAAATTCTTGCAGATTTTATGTAGTGATCTTTGTCTGTTGAAAAGATAAGTTTGCTTACTTCACAGGGAATGGGGAAATATATGTATCTATGAGTATAAACACTTATATTTAAAATGAAGTGATGAATTGTGTTAGTTTAGTAAATTAGTGACTCTAGATTCTCCTCCAGGTTCTATGATTTCACTAGCGATAGTGACATGGTTAAGTTTCTAGTACCAGGCATGATCTTCCTCTTGTTGAGTATGTGTTAAGTCCAATTAGAGAGCTGTTACTTATTCAGGGACCAATGGCTATCCAAATGATAATTTCTGAAAACATACTGACAAAATATATTATATAGACTGAACAAGTTGTATTTATGAATATATATGTGTGTGTATGTATGTATATGTATACTTATATATATAAACACAAATGCATATATGTAAGTGTGTGGATATATACATTTATGTATGTATTTAACAACAATCAAAGACGAGGTAATAATTTCAAAGAGAGTAAGCAGAGGCATATAGATTTGGAGACAGGAAAGAGAAGTAAAGAAAAATTAAAATATATAAAAGAAGTAATTTAAAAATCATTGCAGGTTTCCACATGGCCCAAGCTAAGTAAAGTGCATTCTATCACAACTAAATAAACATTTGTTAAAGAGGCAATCTTTTGTTTATGTGTGTGTGTATCTCAGCAGGTTGTATGTTTCAGTAGAAACAGTAGTAAAGCTGTTTACCATGAGTTTCTTTGGAATTTTCTCTAAAGAAACATAATATAGAAGGCTTCATGTGCTAACTAATAAGAAATATATATACACAAACATACAAACATGTCTTAGGGGTAAGAAGTACTTGCTCATGCAAAGGACCAGGACTCAGTTTCCAGCATCCACATGGTGTTTTACTACGATCTATTATTCCAATACCAAGTAGCCAAAGCTATCTTCTGGCCTCCGTGGTCACCAATGAAGTTCATGCACATACATACATGCAGATAAAACAGTAGTATATATAAAAGGTACTCATGAATAAATTTTTTTACAAATGACTAACAAAAATAGATTTTACATGCATCACGAGTAAAACTGTTGTAGTATAATTAATTATATAATATATTTCCCTTAATAGTGCATATTTAAAGTAGATCGTTAAGATAATAGGTCTTTAACTTAATTATTCTCATTTTTGAAATAGTGAGCATTCTTGCATATATGAAGTTCAGGGAGAACAAGGGGTGATTGGTAGGCTTCAAGGAAGGAAAGGGAAGGATGAATGTGATATAATAATGTAATTGTAAAATTTAAAAATCATTATAAAATTATTTATATGTTAAAGAAAAAAAGATAAAATAATGGTTAGGGGTTGGAGAGATGGCACAATGGTTCAGAGCACTGGCTGCTCTTGCTCAGACTCAAGATTCAGTTTCCAGAAACCACATGGTGACTCACAATCACCTGTAGCATCATTTTCACAGGATCTGCTCCTCTCTTTTGAGCTCTGTTGGTATCAAATGGGTACCTGTTACACATACATACATGCAGGTAAAATACTCATCTACACACACAAAAAAAAATTACCCAAGATGTTCACTTTCATAAAATAAAAATTGTATTAAAATGGATATTAGTGCACTAAAAATTCTTTAATATTTTTTGCACAATATTTTGGCAAACTTTATTAAGTGCAAAACAAAGTTTATTTGAGAAAATATTGTAGTTAAGTCATTAGCAGAAGTGTATGATAAGACAAAAATGCCCACTTTTTTCCTGAAAAAGATTGAGCTGTCATATTGAGTTTACCATGATGAGTAGAATGTCATGATTTGACAAAAATGTATCCTTGTAATGCCAACTGAACAAATTTCTACAATTTCCCCTTCCTCTAATATTTAGAGTAAGACATAAGACAAATATTTTTGTAGCATAATCAACTTGAAGATATATATAGATTTTTTTTTTCATTTTCTATAAAAGATATTAAATAAGAGCCAGACAGTGGTGGAACATACCTTTAATCCCAGCACTCAGGAGGCAGAGTCAAGCAGATCTCTGTGAGTTGGAGGCCATCCTAGTCTACAAGAATTAGTTCCGGGACAGCTAAAACTGTTACACAGAGAAACCCTCTCTCAAAAAACAAAGCAAAAACTAGAGGAGCAAAAATGGTTAAATTGCCCATGTAAGGTTATTCTTTTATATGTGTGAGACACAGAGCTTATGCAACAGTCCAGACTTTTATATTCCATTTTTTCATACAGATGGTATTAACAATCATTAACAATTTATCACGTGGATTGTAAAATTTAACTGTTTGAATTTACTGAGAGATAGCAAATACATATTCAATGAGCATACAGTGAAAAAGCTTCCATAATTAAGGAGAAAGTAGCTTCTGAATAGTAAAGATGAAATCAAGTTGAGTTTGATTATATTGATAAAAGTACAACAAAACTGGTTTCTATATAACTTAGTATTCTATTTCGTACAACAATAGTATTAAGTAATAAAATTATGATACAATAGTATACAATGAATACAACAGCAAAATGTAAATAATCGTAATTAATATAGTTCAGAGTCTTACCTGGTTTTGGCATCTGATTATAATTTAAATTCACAAATTTAACTACTATTAAAATATATTACAAAGAAATGAGCTATAAATAACTATTGCTTTGGCATAGTATTTTATATCTAAAATTATTGTGATAATAGATCCATATACTTATGTCTGAATAAAACAAAAATTCATCATTGCTCAGGTACTGCTACTTTGTATAAAATTTTATGTTCTATGAAGTTTTAAACACAGCTTTCCAAACAGAACATGGCAGTCTGAAATATGACATGCACAGAGGATTAAAATGGCAAAGAGCAAGATTGATTAGAATCATGAATCAATGGCAGAACAATGGAGAAGAAGAACAACCTTTACAATATTATGCTAAGCTGAAAGGAGATGAAAATTACCTCCCAGTGTATAGCGGAGGGGTTCACACATTTTAAAAATCATTTCTTACTTATTGGAGATTTCATATATGAGCGTTGAATTTATATCATTTACTCTCCCCTTATTGCCTTTTAATTCCTCCCATGCCACCCTCTCTCCCTCTAAGTCCACTGACCCTTATTTTGCAGAGAGGCACACATTTACACAGATACACTCTCACTTTTTACTCTCTCTCTCTTTGTTTCACACACACACACCACACACCACACACATACACACCAACACTGGATGGTTGCAACCAAGATGTGGTGCTAGGATCTGAACCTGGGTCATCTGCAGGTCAGCGAGTCTTCTTCCCTGCTGCACTGTCCCTCAAGTCACAAATTGTTGGCAGAGGATGTTAGCTTCTCAACAGCCCCACTCAAAACAATCACAGAGAAACTATATATTTTGCAATACTGTTTGGCCAGTAGCTTAAGTGTATTTCTGTCTAACTCTTATATCTTAAATTAACTCATTTCTATTAATCTGTGTATTGCCACGTAGCTATGGCTTACTGGCATGGTTTCAGTGTATCTGTCTCCTGTGAGCAGCTGCATGGCTTCTCACTGACCCCACCTACTCACTCTATATATCATTTCCAGCCTGGCTATATTCTGTTAAGCCATTTGTCAAAACCAGATTTTTATTAACAAATGACAATAAAACATATTCATAGCATACATAGAGGAATCCCACATCAACAAATCTGAGAAAATAAATTCTTTTGTGAAAAAAAAGAAAATATTGGCTAATGGATTAATACTAAATAACAGTTATAATTTGGATATTTAAAATATAGCCAAAACTAAGCATGGCTTAAAATGGTGGTAAAATTAATATTTTAAATGGAGAGTGTCTTCCATGAAATTCCACCAGGCACTAGTATTCATGATTTGTGAAACATTGTGCAGGTGTGGGCACATTCAGATTCCTTGAACTGAAATGTTATGCTATGTGCAACGAAAAGTCTTACTAACAAACTTCATTCAGATAGGAGGATAACGTTCACTACTTTTCTAAGAGAAAACATAATTTAATATCTTTTCTGTGTTTATTATGTCTTTTAGTGCTTTGTTTTCACTTACGTTTATGAAGTACATGCATTTCTGGTTCTCACAGACACCAGATAAGGGATTGGATCTCTTGGAAATTGAATTGTCAATGATTGCGAGCCACCATGAATGTGCTGCAAATCAAATCTGAAACCTCCAATATATCAAAATCTGCTCTTAACCAAGGAGTCATCTCTCTAAGCTAAATATCATATCTTTAATCAATCAATTGTGGTAAGAGATAACTAATTTAAACGGGAAAAATAAAGGGCAATTCAGCAATGTTAGAAATGTAAGTGTCTTAATACCATCATTTGTGTAGTTAAAGAGGTGGCTCGGTGGTTAAGAGCATTTGCTATTCTTTTAGGGGGGCTGAGTTAGACTCTGAGCATCCATACTGGGCAGCTCACAAGCATTTGGAACCCCAGACACATGGAATCTGATACTGTCTCCTGACAACTGTGAGTACCTGCACTTCTATTCACAAAGACACACACAGGCACACACACATACCCATAATGGAAATTAAGACCATAACTTTGTAATAAGAAGTGCTGGCATTGAAAGTTTAAAGAACTATTAAACCATATAGCAACACAAAATACAATGAAATGTTAGTATTTACTATTTAGAACACTTTTCCTAATGGATTTTTAAATTTTGTGTTTTTATGTATGATTATCAATGAATGAGTCCCATTAGATTGTGTTTGAATTTCTTTTTCTTTTTATTGTTTTTCTTGAGCTGTGTTTTTCTCCGCTCCTCTCCCTTCCTCTTCCCTCCCCTTCTACCCTTTCCCATAATCCCCATGTTCCCAATTTACTCAGGTGATCTTGTCTTTGTAAATTTCTTTAAATGCCATTGTTTAAATAATTGCCTTGTCAATGTTTGAAAAAAATGTGGAAATAATGACAAAGCACGCTTTATATAGGCTCTCCAGGCTCAAGAAACATGGAGGGCAACACCAAGATCTTGTTAGTAATACCAATTAGACAACCATATATTATTGCTTTTGAGATGTCTGTCTTTTTAAATTTACTTGGCTTCTTTGTTGCTGGATTTCTTTTACTAAGATTACATAAACTGGTTATCTAATATTAAATGGTCAGCCTTGATAGCATACACAGTAAGTATATGTACATTGTACACACATTGTACACACATGTGATAGCATACACAGCAAGTCTGTGTACATTGTACACACATGTATATTCACTCATATCTCATACACACACACACATAAGAAGGTCAAGAGAACTTGTAAGTTATCCTCTCATTTATGTGCACATTTGTCATGTGCATATAACCAGAACTGGTAGTTGTCATTTGTATTTCCTAAAACTGGGTTTTATTCTAAAAGTTTTTTTTTTCTCTTTAGTTCCAAACACAAACAAGTTAGTTAGTTTTACTAATAAAATTTAAACAAATACACAAACAAATTATACATACATACATATATGTGTGTTTGTGTGTGTGTGTTACAACTATTAATGGAAAAGAGGCTATTCGTTTGGAAGAAAAGAGCAGAGAGCAAGGAGGAGTATATGGAAAGTTTGGAGCAAGGTAAAATAATTGGGGATTATATAATTATCTCAACAAAATAAAAGAAATAATTTTTAAAAATAGCATTTAATGGTCTGGTGAGTATATTACAAACATTATATTTCTGCATGTGGGTCTTCTCTCTGTAAGCATGAATGAGCTTTGAATATCTTCTTAATCTATTTTGGTGAAAGAAATTTTGCAAATAAGTAAACAGTGTTCCCAAGGTAATGCAATAATGAAAAACTGCTTAAAATTTTCTCAAAATGAAAACCTGCTTACTTATGAAAAATCTTTATTGTAAAAGATTAAATGAACAATGTGCACAAAAAAGCATAAAGAAGAATAATAAGTTCCCCGAGTCTCCATTCAGGAATACAGAATTGTTTACTCCTCTGGGCCATCATTGAATCTTTTCTTTTATAAAGACTTTTATAAGAGAGTGCTTGGGCTGCTCTTCTAGAGGACCAATCTTAGTTCCTGTAACCCACTTCAGGCAACACACAACCACATGTAACTCCAGCTCTAGTGGACCCTACCTTCTTCTCTAGCCTTTCCATATGTGTGTTAACTTCACTCACTAAGATGAACATATGAATAAAAATATTTTAAAAGGGTATAATAAGAGGAGAGTGTGCTATTTTACTCCTCCACTTCCATAATCCCAGTATTCTGAAGCTTAGATAAGATTTTTTTGAGTACATGATTATTCTAGGTTACATGAAGGGACTCTGTCTGAAAAAAAAAAAGGAAAGGTATTCGTTCCTTTTGTTTTCTGTTTGTTTAAAAACTCTCGTTTGCTAGCTTCTTTAATGCTAGAAAGTACATGATACCTAAGGACAAAAGGAATCAGCAGTATTAACCAATGTCAGATATTACTTGCTACAATGTTGGCCTGTTAGGTATGATGCCAACTGGTGCAATAATAGCAAGACTGTTTATTATGATAACCATGATTCTTTTGATCAGATGTGAAACCTGCTCCACAGGGAATAATTAATGGCTCATACTTCATGCCTGGTGAAAATCCATGATTAAAAATCATGGCTTCTAGGGGGAATCTTACTGATTTTGTTTTTCTAAATGGCCAAATTGTCAAACCATGATCTTAATATTTATTAAGTTTATTTCTATAGATTTGTGTTGATTTCAACTTGGTAAGTAACTTTTTTTCATTAAGGAGTTGTTGTTAATGTAGAGACAGATTACTGTTCATGATGGTGAGAATCAGCAGTTTTACATGCTCATATGCATATGGAGCATCATATGAAACCCTATAGACTCACCAAAGTCCAGTGAGCATCACAGGTGAAGGAGAGGAAAGGATGCAAGAACTGGAATACAAGAAGTAAAGCAGAGAAATCCTGACTTGTGGATATGATTAGCCTGTTTCACACAGGAGAGACAGCTGTGATTACTTGCCCGCAATGGCAGAAGATCAAAACAATCATAAATTCAGTTATGGAGATGAGAGAAGTTCCTTAGAGCACACTTCTAGCTAAAGCAGTAGAGAAAACTGGTGGCAGTTGAGAAAATAA
This sequence comes from Alexandromys fortis, assembly GCF_014885135.2. Classification (NCBI taxonomy): domain Eukaryota; kingdom Metazoa; phylum Chordata; class Mammalia; order Rodentia; family Cricetidae; genus Alexandromys; species Alexandromys fortis. The sequence continues at coordinate 1,705,452 of NW_026068011.1, forward strand.
GTCACTGTTTCATGAATATGACAACTGGTAGGCTCCTTGTGTCTATTTAAAGACTTCGTACCCATGTGCTTAAAGGCAGCAGAAACTGGTGAAAGTGGATGAAAGAAATAATGACAAAATCAAAAGTATAGAATGGCTTTGATAAGTCACCACTGTTCAGAACTACTCTAGCAAATTTTAAATTAAATCTATGTTATTTTTTTAATTTCTCTAACAAAATGTGTTTTCTAAAAACTGTGGTGCCATGTTAATCATTCATAATTTGCCATATGGCATTCAGAAAACTAACCTGTAGTAAACACTGTGAGTTTGGGATCTTTGGCTTAATCTGATTGAAACACTACAAGTGCCTGAAATGATTGATTGTACCAACTGAAATAAAATCATTAACATAATATATTGTGGAGGTTCACGAATGCGAGCCTATTTCCACATTGACCAATGGTCAGAGAGTGGGAACTTACCTCTAGTTACTTCAAGGTTACTGTGCTTCTATTGCCAATAAGGGTTCCACCTAGATGTTGACTAGAGAGTTCTGGTCTCTAAAAGTTATTTCAACAGGTGTGGCTAATAGCCAAACCTTGTACTCCAGGAATAGAGAAGTAGATCTCCTTCTACCTCAAACAGGAATCTATGCCTACAACTAAATTCCAGTTCCCCTTATGGAGAGAACTTAGGATTCCACCCAGGGAGTGGTTTGTCTATAGAATGTTTTGGTCTAGTTGTGAGTGTGACTTTTTCTGTTCTAGCAACAGAATGTTTAACTATAAATGTAGCCCACAACCTTCAATTGATATGTTCAATTCCTTGTACCATGTTATTGTAGTTTTTTGTCTTTCTCCTACTTTGGGGGTCAGGGGATTTTAAATAGCTGGAAATTAAACATGGATAAATTTTCAATTGACACTGGAATTCCCTCCCAATACTATCCTATATGTTTCTTTGTTTTATTATTTTCATTTGTTTCTTCATATTCTTTACTAATATTTTCTAAATCCCCATGCCTCTGTCCTGGCAAGAAGTACTTTTGTCGAGGCTGGTCCCCAACATTATATTAGTGACTTAAGGCTTCAGTAAAGATTTCAGGAATATCATGCTTGATCTCTAGTGTCAATTTGGCTGAGTTTAGAATAACCATGGAAGCACAGCTCCAGGTGTGTCTGTGAGACTATTTCTAGAAGGCTTTATAACACAAAGGAAATCAATTAGGAATGTGAGTGACACCAACTCTTGGGATACAGTCACTGATTAAGTAAAAGGATAAAGCTATCTGAACATCAGTTTTAACTTTCCTGTTTCCCAATTTAGGATTAATGTGACAGTTGCCTCAAGTTCTGTGCATTATGAAGGAAGTTTATGCTCAAACTGTGAGACATAACAATCCCTACTGCCTTATATTGATTACTGTGAAGTATACCTATTTCTACATCGTTATATTGATTACTATGAGACATACTTACTTTTATATTTTTTTTTAAAAAATGCTGCAAGATCCCTGGCAGCAGTAGGCAGCAAACATGCTGTAGGTCCCAAATGGTAGTAGCAACAGTCCATGTGGCAGCAGATAGCTGGCCCTGGGAACAGCCCGTCCCAGGCAGAGAAGGCTGTCAGTCCCTGAGCAGTGGCTGGTCCCAGGCAGGGAGACACATGTTGGGCAGGCAAGAGACAGAAACATGAATAGACATGAATGCAGAGTGAGGTTGAATATTTATTCAGTAGGTTATGGAGGGGAAAGAGTGAAGTGGAGGCAGAGAGAGGGGGAGGAGGGGAAAGAGACAGAGAAGGGGGAAGCAGAGAAGTGGGGAGAGAGTCAGAAGCGAAGCTGCCTCTTCGAGAGGAAGATGAAAAAAGAGAGTTAGCTCAGGCTGGAAGCTGAAGATCAGCCTGCCTCAGCAGATGGGAGAGGGAGTCAGAGTGGCTTGTCTCTTAAAGAGAAAGAACATCCATTACACCTATCCCTATCACCTTACTGTGAGTTTTTTTTAATCACAATGCAAGTTAAGAGAGTTGTAATAATGAAGCGAAGAGTGAGCTGGCTGATGCTTTTTCTTCACAGTTAGATATTCTACTAATATTTTTCTTCCTTTTTGCATAGCAGTTGGAGTCCACTCTTATTTCTCCCCATTAACCAGTTCACTGAATTGTGTGTGTTCTCTAAAACCATGTTAATATTCATATGACAGACAGAAACATTTAAATCCACTTGTGGTGTCTCCATAATCAAGCCTTAAGCCTCCTATATGTATGTCAAAGAAACGTAGATAGTAAGCTAAAATCTCTAATATTTTGAAAATTTGAAGGGTATATAGATCAGTAATATATACCAATTTTTAATTTTCATGTGTGTCTGTGTCCAAGAGAGGCCGGAAGAAGTGTTAAAACCATGGAATTGGAGTCACAGGTGGTTGTGAGCTGGAAGACATAAGTACTGGGAACTGAACTTGAGTTCTCTGAAAAGCAGCAATTTTTTTTTAAATGATGGGCCATTTCCCCTGTCTCTAATCATGGTTAATATTTAAATATATATATATAACTTCAAATATATTTTAATATCTTGAAAGATTCAGAAATAAAGGTGTTTTGTTTTGTTTTAATGAAATTCACATATCAATACATATAATTCAATTGCTATAAATTTTTAACATTATGCATTTAACAATGGATTTATATTTATCTTTTAATTATTTTTAATGAGGTATTCATTTTTCTCCTGTCTCCTCCCTTCCACCACTCTACTTCTGCTCTGACCTGTGAACCCCACATGCTCCCAATTTACTCAGGAGGTCTTTTTCTCCATTCTGTGTAGATTTATGTATGCCTCTCTTAGGGTCCTCTTTGTTCTCTGTTTTTGCTGGAGTTGTTGACTGTATGCTGTTTTTTCTTAGCTTTAGCTCTGAAGCTCTGAGAGCCACTTACGAGTTATTACATATTATATTTTTTTTCTTTCTGGGTCTGCATTACCTTACTTATCAGAGTTTTTGCTAGATCAAACCATTTGTCTGCAAATTTCAGAAAGTCATTTTTTTTTTACTGATATGTAGTACTCCACTGTGTAAATGTACCACTTTTCTTTATCCATTTTTCTGTTGAGAGGTATGTAGGCTGTTTCCAGGTTCTACCTATTATGGATAATGCTGTTATGAACATAACAGAGCACAGGTCTGTGTAGTATGATTGAGCATTCTTTGAGTATATACCCAAAAGTGGTATTGCTGGGTCTTGAGGTAGATGGTTTCTAAATTTTCTGAGAAATTGCAGCACTGATTCCAAAGGATCTGAACAAGTTTGTACTCATACAAGTAACAGAAGAGTTTGCCCCTTTCCCCACATCCTTTCCAGCCTAAGCTGTCATCACTCTTTTTTATCTTGGCCATTCTGACAGTTGTAAGATGAAATCTTTCTTTAAGGGTTAAGGGAGTTAAGCATTTCCTTAAGTGCCTTTCAGCCATTTGCAATTCATCTGTTGAAAATTCTTTTTTTTTAGGTCTACACCTCCATTTGGGGGGAGATTATTTGTTCTTTTTACATAAATTCTTGAGTTCTCTGTATATTTTACAGATTAGCCCTGTGTCTGATGTGGGGTTGGTGAAGCTCTTTTCCCATTCTGAAGGCTGCCATTTTGTCTTGCTGACCATATCTTTTGCATTCTAGAAGCTCCTCAGTTTCAGGAGGTCCTATTTATTAATTGTTGCTTTAAGTGTCTGTGCTACTGGAGTTATATTTATGAAGTGGTCCCCTGAGCCAGTGTGTTAAATTGTACTTCCCACTCTCTTCAACGAGGTTTGGTGTGGTTGGCTTTATTTTGAGGTCTTTGACTCATTTGGACTTAAGTTTTATGCATGGACCCTAAGCAATAGTGGAGAGGGCACCTAAAATGGCCTTCCCCTGTAATCAGATTGATGACTACCCAAATTCTCATCATAGAAACTTCATCCAGCATCTGATCAAAGCAGATAGGGAGATCTACCCTTAACACTGGCCTGATTTCCTCATGTCCAGTCAAAGAGAGGGAGGAGCTATAATAGAAGCAAAGGGATCAAGATGATGGAGATACCCACAGAAATGGCTGGCCTGAAGTAGTGGGAGCTTACTGACATGTGATTGACAGTGGGGAAAACTGTATAGGGCCAAACTAGGCCCTTAGAATATTTGTGACAGTTGTGTAAATGGGGCAGTCTGTTGAACCAATAACAGTAAGACATCTTACCATCTCTAAGGAGTGGATGGGTAGTAGGGTGGTTGGTAGGTGGGGGGCAGCAGAAGGAATGGAGTGAGAAGCAACTCAGATAGGTATGTAAAATGAGAAGAAATTGTTACAAAAAGTAAATAAATAATACCAGAAAAAAAGAACTCAGTGATCACATTCCCAAGAAGTGAGGTAGGTGGTCAGTTTGATGGGTTTTGATGTTTTGACTGTTTGGTGGGTAAGTTGCAATTTGTTATTGGTCATTGTAAGGGAGGAAACTCAATGAAGAGGTTTAGATTAAAGGATTTATTTTTCTTATTTCTTTATTCTTTATTCTATGCTCCTGTCTCTGCTGTTTATGGATAAATAAGAATGGAGGGTATAGAAATGATAGAATTAAGCATAGATTTGAATTTATTTTTTGAATCTATTGATTCTATTTTTAAACTAAAATGTAACTACTAGTAACAAATATTTTCCATTGGTATGGATCTTATATAGTGATAAAAATTTAAGGTTATTTTCCTCATTGTAATATTATATATGTAATATTGTATTTTATAATAAAACATGTTAATATATTAATTATATATTTTCTTGACATATGCAGCACAAATCTTCAAAGAAGATGATAGACACCAAAAAAACCTTCATATACAATTTATTTCTATGTGACAAAATAAGGCAATGGAAAGAAACTTTGCCTCAAAAGTTGACAGTATGACATTTAGACTAAACAAGCATAACAAAAAGGAAGTTAACTTCTCTACTTTTCCAAGACAAGGTAGGCCAGTCCTTCAAAGTCCCTGTTTCACAGAAAATTCTGTCACAAATTCTAGCACTAAAATACAAAGATGGATGCTCCAACTTTGCAGAGGATCCTCACAGGACTGTCCTGGCTTCCAGATGATTATATTACCATAGATGTGGCAGTTGCTTGCTCTGTACTTCTTTTGGGTAATATTTTCTCCTTCTCAGGTCTCTGAAGGGGTTAAAGACTATATAGATACAGTTTTACAGTTTTCTTTGTTATCTAATTCAAAATTGAACCTCACAAAATAAATACAAAGTTTATAAAGTTTGAAAAACATTAAAGACTTAAGTTGTTTATCTAAGTATGTATTTTCAGATAAAAAAGATATCTTTCAGGTTGGTAATACAAGTTATAATTAAAAAAAGTTTAGATGTAAAAATTTGCACTCACCAAGATAGGAATGATAGTACAGTACTTTCTCTGAATTTTCCAAATACAAATGGAATGAACATTGTGTATTTCTTACCTGAAAATTTTTTTCTTATTGCATATAGTTTTCCTATGTTAGTGATAGAAAGTTTCTTTTTTATTTAGGCAAAAAGGAGGAATGTTTTGGGATATTTGATGACATGGTATGAAATCATGCCTCTATTCTTATTTGCCTAAGGCATCTTCTGATTGGGTTAATGATGAGCTGAATTGTCAATAACATGGAAGGAGAAGGTAGGCAAGACCTCATGGCAGAGATAGGAGCTCTGGGAAAGAATCAGGGAGGCAGGAATTCATCAACAAGAAGCAGAAAATTCAGACCTGTTTATATGGAAGAGAGCAGAATGTAGATTTACGTAATTTGGTTAATTTTCGTTGTAAGAGATAATTGGGAAAATACTAAGCTAAGACCAAGTTTTCATAATCAATAATAAGTCTCCATGTCATTATTTGGGAGCTGGCAGTTTAAAAATGTCCTGCTACACAGTTTTCTGTTAATTTGTAACACATTTAAAAAAGATATAATATATTGTAAAGCATTATTAAAGATTGAGAAATAAAATAACTATAAATTCTCTGTGTTGTCTTCATGGGATGAGATAATATATGATTTTCTCCTAAGTAATGTTTATGTCAATTTGACATAAGTTAGAATTATCTGAGAGGAGTAAACACCTCTATAAGATTAGGGTATAAGTAAACCTAAAGGGTGATTTCATAATTAGTGATTAATTGGGGAGAGACCAGCTCACTGTGAGTGGTGCCATCCCTGAGCTGGTGATCCTGTGTTCTATAAAAAAAGCATGAGCTGGGCAGTCATGGAGCATACCTTTAATCCCAGCACTCAGGTGGCAGAGACATGAGGACATCTGTGAGTTTGAGGCCAGCCTGTACTATAAAAGCTCATTTTAAAAGAACTAGGACTGCAACACAGAGAAATCCTGTCTCAGAAAGAAAAACAAAAAAGATGAGAAAGCCAGAGAGAGCAAGCTATTAAGCAGTATTTCTCCAGAGCCTCTACATCAGTTTCTGCCTCCAGGCTTGAGTTCCTATCCTGATTTCTTTCAGTGTTCTCTGACTCATGTTATTTAAGCCAAATAAACTTTTTCGTTACCATTCTTCCTCTGGACATCATGTTTCATCACAGTAGTAGTAACTCTAAGACAATTCGCTTTGGTGCATTTCTACAAATGCAAGAAAATTTGTCATCGGTTGTATTTTAATGCAAATTTCACACCTGTCATTTCCAAAAAGGAATGAGTTTTTAATGACATCACACACAATAAAATACTATAAAACAAAGGTGTTTAATAGTTTATTTTTATTTTACTTGAAAAGAATAGCATCCTCAATTATGTGGTCTCAGTTAAAGAATATTTCAGGTAAGTTAGCCTTATAATCACTGATTCAGTCAAGGATACATTAACTTACATAAATTACACAATATTTAAAATAAAGTTTCTAATGGTTTTATTAGCTTACATTAGTTATATACCAGAGTGAGTTATATTATGATACTTTCATACATTTATATAATTTGATCATATTCACCCCCATCACTGTTTACATCTCCCTTTTACTTCTCCTGACCCTTTTCTTCTTCACAATGAACCACATTTTACTCTCAGGTCATGGTCATGTTCTCTGTAGATGTTTGACTCAGTATGCATTGGGAATTGTTCACTAGAACACAAACACCTTATTAGCTGATTTAAAAAGTCTCTCTTCCTAGAGATCATTAACTGTGTGTAGATCTTGAGGGAGGGTGAAATCTCGTGGTTTTTCCTAACAAGTTTCAAGGTAGTCTTTCAGTGTGGGATTTTTAGATGTATGTATAAAAATTGGATTTGATTTGTAGATATGTTGGTTTTGCAAATAAGACAAAGAAATTTGAGAACCCTTCCATACACACACACACACACACACACACACACACACACAGCTTTTGAATTAAAGTTTCTCCTCCTAATCATCTTCCCAGAGGAAACATCAGGGCAGAGAGGAAAGTAAATATAATTTACCTACATTCTCAACTTGTTTAGCGCTGAATTGTAATCAGATGTTGGAGTCTACTGTTTAGTCCCACTTGTAAGATTGCAAACCTTTGAAAAGCATATGCTTATTAGCCCAAATAGCATATTTGGCAGAAGAATGTCATTTAATATTAACTACAGTGATAATTTTAATGATAATTTAACTGAGATTTTATATGTTATTTCTGAAGTTACTTCATATGTTGTAAGGGGGCGGCTTATTTGTTTCCCTGCTGCACAGACTCCTGAAATAAAAACACAGAAACTATATTATTTGAATCACTGCTTGGTCCATTAGCTCTACCTTCTTGTGGGCTAACTCTTACATATTAATTTAACTGATCTCTAGTAATCTGTGTATTACCATGTGGCTGTGGCTTACCTGGTAAAGTTCCGACTGGCTCCAGCGGAGGTTTTTACTTCTCTCTGACTCTGCTTCCTTTTTCCCCAGCATTCAGTCTAGCTTTCCCTGCCTAGCTAAGTTCTTCCCCACTATAGGTCCAAAACAGTTTCTTTATTTATTAATAATAATCACAGCATGCAGAGGAAAAGCCCACATCATTCAAATACTGAAGACATTTATAATATTCACAACATTTAAAAGAGGGTCCTTGAGTAGAAGAATTAATATCTTAACATAGGAAAAAAAAGCTCTTCTATGGTATGTTACAATAGCATTTTATTCCTATATGGGTGCTTTCCTTGGTCCTGATATCCTGATACTTGATACTCACGCTTTTGTTTAGTTTTGCCACTTTTTCTTATACATCAGCACAAAGACTCTATAAATCTTAAAATGGCTATTTGCAAATGTAATTTTCAATAAATCATCTTCCCTGAACTAAGTTAAATGGACCAACTCTTTTGATATTGAAAACTAGACCCAATAGTATACTTTATGATGCAGGGATAAGGACCCAAATAAGAATGGGACTAGTTTAGACTTAATGACACATGGCAACAAAGTTCCTACAATAAAGTTGGCTTTCCTGTTAAATACCTGTGATTTCCGTTCTGGGGTTTACTTTCATTGATCAGAGCTTAGTGAGGTGTTGCCACTCTTTGCTATTTTTCATGTTCTTTGGTCACCAAGCAAGTTGCTTCATATTTGCTGTCATAAAAATGGCTTTAGGTTTCAAATGCCTGCTGAATCAAAGAATATATGTACCCTACTCTCGGGCTTTACAAAGAGACTTTAGATAACCTGCATAGATATAGATATTTAAGAATCTCAAAAGGTAGAAAATATCAGAAATGATAGCATTCTACCTCCTCTCTCTTTCTATTTCTCTCTCTCTCTCTCTCTCTCTCTCTCTCTCTCTCTCTCTCTCTCGTGTGTATATGCGCGCTTATAGTGTGTGTGTGTGTGTGTTTGTATGTGTGTGTGCAAGTGCACACCACATATGTGCCCATGAATCTCTAGAGGCCAGAAGTCAATGTTGAGTGTCTTACTTCACTTTCAATTTTATTTTTTTGACACAGGATATATCCTTGAAACTTGATCTCATTAATTCAGGTAGACTGGCTAATCTCAGGGACCTGCCTATCTATCTCTACCTCCCCAACACTAGGATTATACTTATGTTCTCTATGCCATGAATTTCTTTTTACATCTGAGGGTTTACCAGATCCACAGCCACTAAATATCCTAATTTGTTTTGTTGAAATCACTAAGTTTTCTGTTATGATAAACCTATTTTAAAGCCTGAACTTAACAATTACTGAAAATCTTCAGTCTATTGACACAACATAGGAGCTAAGGAGTATTCTTTTGATCTAATGTTACACTTTCAAAAAGAAAAAAAACAACAAGATATGATTATCAAATTGATGTGATTCACACAGATGCCAACAGATCCTCTGGTAAGGAGAATCACTAAGATCAGGCTGTAAAAAAGCTTTTAGGACATTTTCTTTCTTTTTTTTTTTTGTAATATAATTTTTTATTGAAAAAAAAATTTCTGCCTCCTCCCAGACTCAAATTTCCCTCCCCATCTCCCTTTCCCTCCCCCTCCTCCCGTTCCTCTCCCCTCCCCCAGTCCTCTCCCCCTCCCTCTCCAGTCTGAGGGGCAGTCAGGGTTCCCTGCCCTGTGGAAAGTCCAAAGTCCTCCC
>NW_026068011.1:1715377-1747950 GCF_014885135.2 Alexandromys fortis
AGGGGAGATGGGGAGAGAAAAGTGAGAAGGGGAGGTTGGGGGGAACTTGGGGAAACGGGATGATTGGGATAAAGGAAGGTTGGATAGGGGAGCAGGGAAGCACATATCTTAATTAAGGGAGCCATCTTAGGGTTGGCAAGAGACTTGGACCTAGAGGGTCTCCCAGGTGCCCAGGGCGATGTCCCCAGTTAGTTCCTGGGGCAGCTGAGGACAGGGAACCTGAAACGAACCTATCCTATAGCCATACAGATGAATATCTTGCATATCACCATAGAACCTTCATCTGGAGATGGATGGAGATAAGACAGAGACCCACACTGGAGCACCGGACTGAGCTCCCAATGCCCCAAGGAGGAGCAGAAGGAGGGAGAATATGAGCAAAGAAGTCAGGACCACAAGGGGTGCACCCACCCACGGAGACAGTGGGCTGATCTATTGGGAGCTCACCAAGGCCAGCTGGACTGTGACTGAAACAGCATGGGATAAAACCGGCCTCTCTGAATATGGCGGACAATGAGGGCTGCTGAGAAGCCAAGGACAATGGCACTGAGTTTTGATCCTAATTCATGTTCTGGCTTTGTGGGAGCCTAGCCAGTTTGGATGTTCACCTTCCTAGACCAGGATGGAGGAGGGAGGACTTTGGTCTTTCCACAGGGCAGGGAACCCTGACTGCCCTTCAGACTGGAGAGGGAGGGGGAGAGGAGTGTGGGGAGGGGGAGAGGAGTGGGAGGAGGGGGAGGGAAAAGGGAGATGGGGAGGGTAATGGGAGGCAAGTTCTTAATTACTGTACATCTTATATTACAAAAAAAAAAAAGAAGAAGAAGAAGAAGAAGCAGTCATCCATGGTCTATAAGTCAGCTCCTGCATCCAGATTCCTACCCTGTTTGAGTTTTTCTGGATTTGTTTTAGACTTAACACGTTAAAGGTGAATTAAAAATTAAAGCACTATAGGGAATATCAACCTAGCGAAGAACAGTGGAGTAGACAAGATCTTTTTCCACTCTCTTCACTCTGGTCCTGTAGTACAGGAAAGTAGAGACCCGAGAAGCACAAGTTTCCTCAGATTTCCTGGAAATGGAGCACCACACCATTTCATTTAAAAATGTAATGTATAATTAAGAAATATAGGTTAAGAAAGAATCATCTATAATAGTCAAGTTTGTAGTCAAGTTAACTAGGTTTTCTATATATAGAGAGAGAGATTTCAGTTAGATAAACATTCTTCAAATCTTTCAGAGACCTTCAAAATATTGCATTTAAAATGTTTTAATAACTTAGGACTTTTTATGACAATGAGACATATTTGCTCCTGGCAGCACCAATTACTTCAAGAGAACTATGGGCAATGACGAGACTCCTTATGGAGTTGGTTAGCCATTTGGACAAAAACTGCTCTTGCCTGGACTGACTGCTTTATGAAATATATATATAGATATATATTCAGAGAAATGACTGCTGAATTTGCCTAAAGATGAGATGATCCTTTGGGATTCTTGCTTCATGAAAGTGTCTGCTAGACATTCTGTAGGACACAGAAGAAAGTGTGACAAACTGCCAATATAGGTGGAACTGTCTTTGAAATTTCTTGCTTCATAGAAAAGCTATTATTCCAATATGTTGGATATTCAGAAAGACTGAGTTTGCAAACTTGTATAAAATGAAGGCTCTTTGCTTTTAGAATAAAACTAGGTGGGGAAAACTAAGCTGAAAACTAAGGAGTCGGAGTCAGGGAGAAGCCATGAAGCTGCAGCAGCAGACAGGCACACCAGAACATTGCCGCTAGGCCATGAGCTTGTGGTAAAATATTAAATAATGGAAATGGGTTAAATTAAGGTGTAAAAAATAGCCAATAATAAGTTAGAACTAACAGACCAAGCAGTGATTTAATTAATACAGTTTCTGTGTGACAGTTTTGGGAGTCTGGGTGGCTGGGAAGCAAAGAAGCGGCCTCTACAAGGTTCATTTTGATCCTTAAAGTCATTGCTGTCTTCATTCCAGACAGGCTTCAATTTCCTTCCTTTTCTGTATGATTCTTGGTTCTGTCTTTTATTGTCCAGACAGCATTCTGTTTTGTCACCGTGCTTCAGAATATTTGAAGATTATTTTCTATAAATTCTTGTTGTTTTATTGAATAATTGGTTCATTTAAGAAGATTTTTGAGTAAGTGGTATTTCTTAAAGTAAAACTCCATTTAAAGCAAAAGTTTACCCAAGAAGAGTAGCACAATTTTGTGTTCCATTTACTAGAGAGAGTCTGCAGTGGTACCCTTTAGATGTTTATCTGGCTCACTATTCCACTACATAAAAGGAAGCTTCAAATTCTTAATTACTGTACATCTTATGGTAAAGAGGGAACTAGCATACTACCATACAAGTTGACTTTTAGGCCTTTGATATCTCTTAGCTGCTTCCAAACAGGTAAAATGAATTATTTCCATTGAAATTTAGGCAAACAAGTATCATTCTCTGCAAAGATATTTTCATATAGTCACAATATTAAATTTGATACTACTTGACATTACTCCCCACCTATAGTTATGGATGAATTCTTATGGATCATCCCAGCCTATTTGGGTTTCTCCTCAGTCTGAGAGCAGGTGTGTAATCTATAGCCAGTTACTCCACCTTTCTACTCTAGGGTCCTTCACTGAAGGGTATTAAAGACATAATACCAACAATAGAGGATTAAATTCCTTTCAACAGGAACTTGCTAAATATTTGGTGCATTATTTTTCATTACAGGACAGGGAAGTAGGCCCTCCACAGATCATTACCCCTTTTGATTGTTTCTTTCTCTCTAATTCCCAGCATCATAAAAAATCTTTACATATTCATATAGACCAATGATTAGTTTGCATGTGAGCCTTTTTACCACAGTGTCATTCCACTATCATTGACATGAAAGAAATTTCAAGAATTCTGAATATTCTTTGTACCAGGCCAAAAGGATGTCCGTCTCCATCTCTCTCTTCCTTCTTCACTAGTCTCTCTCTCTATGCTATAGCAACACATTCAAACTTTAGCATATGGCACCTTGTAAAATATCCATAGAGAATTTCAAAAACTAATCACAGAATAAGCAGAACTTCTTGAAACTAAAATCTGTCAGAACTGTAAGGACTTCCCAAGGATTTCAAATTCTTTTTACAGAAAATAATTTGCAGCGAAACACCTTCACAGACAGCTCTTTCACTGACCAGGTGTCACCTTCTGTACCATGATGGGTATTGCTAGGATAGGATACAGGTACCTTCTCTTCATAGTATCTAAACTTTAATAAACAGTGTATCCAGTTCTTTTATCTCAAAACTGAGAGTGACTGTAGAGTTCTTTCATATACTCTAAGCTTTATTTACTACTGAGTTATATGTCTTGAGTAAAAACCTCAGAAAATTATCAAATATATGTAAAGAACTACCATTAGTTCATACTGTCATATAATTCTCAGGTATAGAATTGTATTGATTTTGATGAACTCACGTAGGACTGTAGAAGCCAGCTAATGTAGAAGTCAGCCATGATAAGCTAAATAGAAACAGACCACCCAAAGTATGTTTTCCTGCCAACCATTATCTCCTGCCAGAATAGGACTCATTCATCAATAACTTTAATGGAGAACTGAATCTCAGTATTTTACCCTGAAGCAATATCTGGTTTCAGGAAGAACCACAAACTGAGCTTACCTGAGCACCATCAAGACCAGAGCACCCAGAGGAAATGCTTAACTTTCCAACTGCTGTAGATAAGATCACCTGCCAGCACACTCAGCTGGACACCTACCCCTAGACAAATGTCAGCCAATATAGTGTCCCGAGCCTTAGAAACCCCTCACTCCCACATTTACTACTATAAAAACCCAATTCTAAATGAGCTTCAAGCTCTCCCAGTATTCCAACATGTTGGTTATTCAGAGACAGAGTTTGCAAACTTGTATAAAATAAAGGCTCCTTGCTTTTACATATAGGATTCAGACTCCTCTTTGGTTTTGGGGGAACTTCATGGATCTGGGCATAACAAGGACCACATAACTTATTTTGGTTACTACTGTGTGACATATATTGAGTGATACAATTGTGGAATAAACACAGTCATTAGTAGTGGAAACACCACAGGGCTTTCTTTTCTTCTCCATGACACTGTTCTCACCATCTGCTCTATTGGTATGCAATAATAACAGACATGGTTGATTTGCAAACCTACAATAAGCAAGAAAGATAAATTCTTTGTTTTACAGGTATTTGAGACACAAGACTGTACTTCGCTGAAGCAATCTTATCCTGTCCTTCCTGATACAATCTGGACTTTTCCTTTTCATTTGAACCAATTTTGGCAAGCTGTATTAAGACTGTCAAGACATCAGACTTCCACTTGACTTCTTATCTGACAGCATCATCTCCATGAAGCGTGTTTTATTTAACCTTTTCAGCATCTTAAAACAATCTCTTTATTTTGGATATAAACTTTGATTTTCTTTTCAAGATTCATATCAGCTACATTGTCTGCAGACTGTCATAGAACTTTATAGTATTACTTCTCTAAGACACTGAAGAAATCTGTATTATTTTACTAAGAAATATAAAATATCTTCTCCAACTTGTTGAAAGGTGCACAGACTTTTATGTGCCTCTAAAATAATTTTACACAAACTATGAAGTTTGTGACCAATAACATTTTAAAGCATTTACAAAATACTTGAGGATTGGCTTTCATGCATTTCACTTTGGTTTCTATACACTTGTGGGATGATGTTTCAAATTAGTCTTGTCAAAGAAGTAACAATGTATCATGTATAATGGTCAATGACTTTGCAATGATGATTCTGATATTAAGACCTAAAATTTGGTCATATTAAAGATTCTGTGACATTTGATTCAAATCCTGATTAATCCAAAGGTTGTGATAATTTTATAGTCATAAACTAAGGGATGTACATATAACCCAAATCACATTGAGTTGAAAAATAAAAAAAAATATTCTACCTGTACCTCTCTTCAAATAGGTCACCTACTTTAGTTTTAAAAGTTCAATGTCATCTGGGCAATGGCAGCACATGCCTTTAAACCCAGCACTTGGGTGGCAGTGGAAGGTGGATCTCAGTCAATTTGAGGCTAGCCTTGTCTAGTTCCAGGATATCCAGGACTGTTGCACAGAAAAACCCTGTCTCATGTAAAGAAAGAAAGAAAGAGAGAGAGAGAGAGAGAGAGAGAGAGAGAGAGAGAGAGAGAGAGAGAAAGAAAGAAAGAAAGAAAGAAAGAAAGAAAGAAAGAAAGAAGTTAAATGTCAGTAATTTGTTGCACTTCCTGTTCTTCATTTCGGGAATTAGTTTATTCATTTTGAAACCATGAAATGTATACCAAATGACTGTGTGTGTGTATGTGTGTGTATGTACATATATACATATATGTATATGTATATACATATATATGGAGAAAGAGAAAGAGAGAGAGAGCTTTCCTTCTGTTGACTCGATCATGATACTCTATGTCTCAGTGTTTAGGATCAAGGGTTGATCTTCCTCACTTAGAGTTTGCATGTTTTGGAAAAGACTAAGTTATTAACTTATGATTTGAAAAATCAGGTGAATAAAGTGTTTTAATTTATATTTCACACAAGCAAAAACAAGATCAAAAGTAAAAAAATATATATATATATTTTCTCCCTTCACAAAATTGATACTTACTACACAAAATAAAATAAAAAAGCATGTTGATGAATCAAAAGTGGGCTTATCTTTAATAATTTACTATGTAATTTCATGGCAAGCCTTTTAACGATGCTTAATTTTCCTAATGCTTTTAATCCTCTGTAAGAAAAATGTTGATAATGCTACACATTATTGTGTTTGAGGGAGGGATATGCTCTTGCAAGTAATTGCTTAATTACTTTAGTGGATTGTGCACTGCCGGCCTGATGCACTGCTCCATCTGTTTCCTTTAATTTATTGAATCAATGCCATTTGACAAAAGAGCAAATGGAAGTCACAGGAGAGGGAGTGGATGACAGGTCATAGGCCTGAGGCTCTGGAGAGGAAGATAGGTCACAGGCCTGAGGCATTTGGGGATGTATGGCACACCAGAAACTTAAGTCAGAGCCTGATGTATAAATTCCTAATCTTCAATGCTGTGTTCTGATGTTTTAATTCTTCCTCAGTTATTCTAAAGAATGTTTAGAAAGCCATAGCCTTCTCAATTATAAAGTGGAACTTACATAGACTGGACATTTGCAGTTACAACATAGTATTCATTAGGTAGGGAGTTGGAAATGAAAGAGATCGTGAATTAAAATAATTAATTAAACATGATTTTAAGCGTTTATTATTACTTGTGTTTATTTTTATTATTTATTTATTTATTTATTTATTTATTTATTTATTTTGGTTTTTCGAGACAGGGTTTCTTTGTGGTTTTGGAACTTGTCCTGGAACTAGCTCTTGTAGACCAGGCTAGTCTCGAACTCACAGAGATCCGCCTGCCTCTGACTCCCAAGTGCTGGGATTAAAGGCGTACGCCACCACCGCCCGGCTTATTACTTGTGTTTATATGTGTTCATCTGTCCATGTCACATGTGTGGGGGTGCACTCAGAGCCAGAAGAGCTTGTTAGAAGTCTGGGAGCTGTGTTTAGAAGGGCTGTGGCATGCTCAAAGTGGGTATTGAAAACTAACCTTAGGTTCCTTGAATGAACATTAAAAACTCCTAACATCTCATTAGTTACTGAAAAAGTCTTTGACAAAATCCAGGACCACTTCATCATAAAAGTTCTGGAGAGAACAGAGATACAAGGAACAAACCTAAACATAATAAAGGCAATATACAGCAAGCTGAAAGCCAACATCACATTAAATGAGGAGAAACTCAAAGTGATTCCACTAATATCAGGGAGAAGGCAAGGCTGTCCACTTTTTACATATCTATTCAATATAGTGCTTGAAGTTCTAGCTAGAGCAATATAAAGCAACAAAAGGAAAGCAAGGGGATACAAATTGGAAAGAAAGGAATAAAATTTTCTCTATTTGCAGATTATTTGATCGTATATCATATTCTACCAAGAAACTACTACAACTGATAAACACCTTCAGTAACGTGACTAGATACAAAATTAAGTAAAAAGAAGTAGCCCTCTTATATACAAATGACAAATGGGCTGAGAAAAAAAAGGCAGGGAAACAATACCCTTTACAGTAGCCACAAATAATATAAACTATCTTGAAATAATTCTAATCACACAAGTGAAAATCTTATCTAATAAGAATTTTGAGACTTTTCAGAAAGAAATTGGGGGGAGATATCAGAAAATGGAAAGATCTCCTGTTCATGAATCAGTATGACTAACATTAAAAATGGCCATCTTATCAAAAGCAATCTACAGATTCAATGCAATCTCCATCCAAATCCTAGCACATTCTTCACAGACCTTGAAAGAACAACAATCAACTTCATATGGAAAAACAAAACACCCAGGATAGAAAAAAATGGTACAATATAAGAACTTCTGGAGGAATTACCACCCCTGACTTCAAGCACAACTATAGATCTATAGTAATAAAAAAAAGTTTATTGGCATAAAAACAAACACGTCAATGAAATCAAATTGAAGACCCTGACATAAATCCACACACCTACAAAAACCTGATATTTGATGAAGAAACCAAGATTACACAGTCGAAAAAAAGAAAGCATCATCAACAAATGCAGTTGGCCTAACTAGATGACATCATGTAGAAGATTGCAAATAGATTAATATCCATCCCCACACATAAAACTTAAGGCCAAGTGGATCATAGACCGCAATATAAATCCAGTTACATTGAAGCTGACAGAAGAAGAAGTGGGAAGTATCCTTGAATGTACATGCACAGGCGCCTATTTCTTGAATATAACACCAGTAACACAGACTCTCATATCGGCAATTAATAAATGGGACCTCCTGAAACAGAAAATCTTCTGTAAGGGAAAGGACACTGTCAGTACGACAAAATATCAGCCTTCAAAGTGGAAAAAGATCTTCATTAGTCCCACACCTCACAGAGGACTGATATCCAAAATATTTAAAGAAATCAAGAAAATAGACATCTAAATACCAAATAATCCCAATAAAAATGGGGTACATATTTAAACAAAGAAAGTCAATAGAATAATCTTAAATGGTCAAGATACATATAAAGAAATGTTCAACATTCTTAGCCATCAGGGAAATGCAAATAAAAATGACTCTGAAATTTCATCTTAGATATATCAGAATGGCCAAGATCAAAAGTGTTATTTACAGCTTATGTTGGGGGAAGATATGGAGTAAGGGGAACACTCGTCCAGTGCTAGTGGGAATGCAAACTTGCATGACCACTTTGAAAATCAGTTTGTCAGTTTCTTAGAAAATTGGGAATCAATCTTGCTCAAGACCCATTGATACCATTCTTGAAAATATACGCAAAGGATTCTCAACCATACCCCAAGGGCACTTGCTCAATTATGTTCATAGCAGTATTATTTGTAAAGAATCTGGAAATATCCTAGATGCCCCTGAACAACAGAATGGATAAATAAAGTGTGGTATATATATACATAATGGAGTATTACACAGTAAGACAAAACAGTGATATGAACTTTGTAGGCAAGTAGAGGGAACTAGAAAATAATTATTCTGAGTGAGGTAATCAAAATCTAAAAAGACTAGTATATACACTCTGATAAGTGGATATTAGAAGTAAAGCATTTGATTGCCTGACTATAATTTTCAGTCCTAGAGAAACTAGGTAACAAGGAGGACCTTAAGAGAGATGCATAGATCTCCCTGGAAAGAAGTAATAGAATAATAGATTCAGGGTAAACTGAGGACAGGAGGGGCAGTAGAGGGGAGAAGATAGGGGAGATGGAGGATCAGTACATGAGGGATCAGGGGAGTTGATTAGGGGGTAGAACAGAGCAGAAGAGAAAAGAGAGAGAGAGAGAGAGAGATCTTGATAGAGTGATCCACTATGGGGTTAGGGGAAAACCTGGTGCCAGGGAAACTCTTAGAAAGCCACAAAAATAATCCCAGCTAAGATGCCTAGAAATAGTGGAGAAGATCTCTAAACTAGCCTTCCCCTAAAATCAGATTGGTCTCTACCCTAACTGTCATCATAGAGCCTTCATGCAGTATCTGATGGAAACATATGCAGAGACTCACAGCCAGGCACTGGGCCGAGCTTTGGGAGTACAGTTGAGGAGATATTGTAGGGATTATCTGAGCAGGGGAGAGGATTCATGGGGTCAAGATCATGACAGGAAAACCTACATCTGACCCAATTTAGTGAAAGTTCATGGACTCTGACTCTGGAGAGACAACTAGGAAGCCAGCATGGGACTGACACATGTCCTCTGCTTCTGGATGACAGTTGTGTAACTTGATCTTTTGGAGGGTACCTAGCAATGAGGCCAGAACCTGTCTTGATACATGAGCTGCCTTTTGGGAATGAACCTATTCCCTATTGAGGAAGGCCTTGTTCAGCCTCGATGCATGGAAGAGGAGCTTGGTACTGCCTCAACTTGATTATCTTTTCATTATTGATTCCCAAAGGAGGCCTTACTACATTTGAATGGAGAAGAGGGGGGAATTCATGGGGGATGCAGGCAGGAGGTGTGAGAAGGTAACGGGAAGATAGGAGGGAGGAGATTGGTATGTAAAATAAAATAAAGTAAAATTAAAGACTTCCAGTACCATGAAAATGCTAGTCAGTATTCACGGAGAGTCTAATTGGGAACCAGCTTAATTTCTCCATGTCCAGTATCCCAGTAGACAGTATCTTCAACAATAGGGATTTGCCTTCAAGTTGTTGAGGGTAACCAATGGTCTTAATAATAGCTTCTGAAATGTGGTGAGTAGGAAGTTACAAAACCCTTTATCTAACGATCTAACAGGATGTGAATCTTTCTTTGCATTGGAGGTTTTATTTGGTTCCATAAAATGTCTCATTGATGAATTTTTACCATTGTAAAGTGCTTCCATTTATGGTCCTTTCATGAATACATACATTTAGGAAGCTTCTAAATCAAAAGACCTTCATTAGTATTAAATGTGCCTTCCCATATTCTCTTCTTCACCCTGCTTTCACATCCCTCTATTAATAAACGTACTTCTAATGACATGTTGTTATACCCATAGATTAATGCAACACGTGAAATTTATCTGGGACGTTTCTTATTGTAGTGGATGGCAATTAACAGAGGACACCACAACTGGGAAAATTTGTAGAGAATGAAAGTCTTTATAGCACTAAGCCCTAAATGTGAATTCTTCTTCAAGCCCCTTTCCCCAAAGTTCAGGTATCTGTTTGAAAGAGGAGACAGAACGATTGTAAGAGCCAGAGGGAAGGAATGACAATAACAAGATGGTATCATTCAGAAACAATAGTACCGATGCACTGAACTCAAAATACTGTGGCAGGAAGCAGAGGGCCTGAACAGGTTCAAAGCAATCAACAACCTAGCATGGAGATTGTGAAGTAGATACAAAATCCTACCACTGACAATGAAACTATATCTAACCAATATTTTCTGAGAAAGGGAAGGTCAGTTTACTCCAATGGAATGTCACTAAGTTTATCAACCACACTCCAGGACAGGGCCCAGGCCCAGGTGGAGATGGTCAACACAATACATTCTAAATTTTTTGTGGGGGGTGCACTTGTTATTTTTGATATTTGTGTCATATTGTATTTTGTTGTTGCTGTTACTGTTTGCTTGATTTCTGTGTTTGGTAGGTAGGAAGTAAAGTAGGATATGAGAGGATTTGGAAAATAAAAGAATGGAAATATATTGTATGTAAAATTATTCTTATTTACAAATATTTTTACAAGTTTTAGTTTTGTCTCATAAATATCACATAAAAGGAATTTTTATCAAGCCTTGTGTGGCACATGCTAAAGTTTCACCTCTTGGTAGTTGAGGCAATAAGAAAGAGGTCCTTTCCCACAAAGGAAGGTGATACAGAAAGATATAAAGGAAGATGAGGGACAGAGAGAACGATGATGGGGATGTAGTCCAGTGGTACAGAAATTCTCTAGCATTCAAATCTAAGAAGGTCAGTTCTAGTCACTTCAAAGAGTGGCATTCATCATGAAAATTGGTTCCTGCTAAGTACTGAGGAAGCAAATGACATTTGATATAGCGAAATATTATATGGGAATAATATCAATATAAATTATTAAACATTTTATATCAGCTTTAAAATGACACAAAGTAGAGAATGTGAGCAAGCGATGTGAACAAATGATTTCATAAGAAGACATCTAAATATTGCAATGCATTCCATCCATACTTGATCAATAATGATTTAAACGATGACTTTTAAAAATAACTTCATTAAACAATTAAAATATTACAAAATTATCTATAAGAATCAGATAGTATGGAAAGCTAGTCTTACTTCCCACTTATTATAAAATAACAATTATAATAAGAAAAAAAATAAAAATTAAATTATTTCAATAATTTGAACTCTTGAACAAACCTTTTTGAGCTAAACCCATGATACAGAGAAAGATAACTTACTAAAAACTATAGTGCTTCACAAAGGACAAACATCATAATCAGTCAGTAAAGAACTAAAGTGTAAAATCCACATATGTAAAGGTAAAATCTTTTGTTTTACTTAGATTATAAAATAATTACATCTTTTTTCCTCAGTCACTTTTCTCAGTGTAAACTATTCCACATGCTTCTCCTTGCTCTTTTGCAAATTCATGGCCTCTTTATTCCAGTAAATTTTGTAACGCACATATGTGTATTTATATCTGTATATGTGCATTCCTAAATAGATAAATAAAACCTCTAATCAGTCTGTATTAAAGGATTTGTATGTTTGTATTCAGGGGTAAGCATCTGCTCTTGAATAGCTAGTTGGTGTAATCCTTCCTGTGGATGACTGTTTGCCCCACTCTCGGCACTCCTTAGATTGCCTGTCCCTCTTTCTGTAGAGTAGAACTTTTAGCAGATTTGCTCCATTCATTTTAGCATGTGCATTGCAATATTTCTGTTCATATGTAGACAGTCATGCTGGTGAGATATAAATATAACTCCTGGCATTCATGAGATAAACAATCTCACTGTAATATGTTATTCTTAGCTACCCAAAGAAACTGCTTTTTGCAACAGATACCATTACAGAAAACCACAATCAGTTAAAATGCAAAGAATTGGAGCCCAGCTCTGACGGGTACATCTTCAATACAACCTTTGTATCTAAGACTCAGAGATCATTGAAGAAGAGGAAAAGACAGTTAGAACCGAAAGATGAGAGTTTTCTGTGAGATTCAAAAAAAAAAAAAAAAAAAAAAAAAAAAAAAAAAAAAACAGGTTTTTTCAAACTTAAAATTACTAAATTATATAATAAAGAAGGAGGGATTGAACACACTATATTTGAACATTGAAAACACTTTAGTAACAAATGAAGGCCTAAATAACCAAAAATGGTAATAGAGAAACTATTATTGATGAATACATTGTCATTGATACCTAGAAAAGGTTGTCTAAAGACAAGCTGAGCCAACTCAATATTGTGCTTTCTAGCATCCTACCGTGAATTGTTGGGAAAACTTAGAGTAGCCACTACAAACAGCTTGATACAGTCGTATCTGCTATGGGACATGAAGATTAGGAGAATACACACACACATACACAACAAAACAAAGCCACCCAGTTATTTGGTCAAGTTTTTCATAATCCAAAACATTCAAGTTTTCTTCCAAAATAAGTCCTGTTCTTGTTTGAACTTTCTCTTAAATATTTGAAATCATATTTAAATTATATATACAATCGACTTTTAAGCATTATGCTTTTCAATATAAATACAGAGCAATAGAGATGTCTCAGCAGTTCACAGTGCTTATAGCTTTCATGAGGGACACAATTATATTCTCAACACCCATATCAGGTACAAGATCAAAATGTAGCTCTATTCTAGGAAAGTCAGAAATCTCTTAAGGTCTTTGTGGGCACATACATGTACATGATACACATATACTCACAGACAGAAAAATAGTAAAAGAAAAAAAAGGAAAGAAATGTATGTAACTACATGTAAAGTTGCTTGACTTAGCTTCACTCTTCCTCTCTCCTTCCCAGCCATTTTCAGTGTTAGGGATTGAAACCAGGCTTTTATATATGCAAGAAAGTGTCCTATCAATGAGGCATATCCTTGCCCTTTTAACTGTATTTTCATTCAAGAAATTATGAAAATAATGGGAAATGTTTCAATGAATCATGAATAAAAAGATAATATTCATCAATGACAGAATACCGAACCTGTAGAAAAGATAAACACAACCATGGTCAATGGATATTTTTGAAAAAGTAAACACCTGACAACAACAAATACAATAAAGCTTTTTTTCTTGGTATCTAAGAAAAACTAAAGAAAAGTAGACATATTTGAAATTTTGCAGTCATGGTTGGCAAAGATGTTAAAATTTACTCTAGGCTTCAAGCAGAAATATGTGACTGTCACAATGAAGTGAATACTTTTCTAGAAAAGCAGTGCGTTCTGAACACTCACACAACTCACTGACAATGGAAAGGTCGAGCTAGTATCCACATGGAACTTTCACCCTGTGTTCTAGTCTCATGAATACTTAGGCCATGAGAAAAGAATGTAAAAGATGAAACCAAGGTAAGAATACAACTCTAGCTGAAAAGTGGAAAACCCATTGAGAGAAGGGGAGAAGATCAAGTTCAGTCACCAACTGGTGATTATGGAAACCGTGAAGCGAAAGAACTAAAATTCTGAAAAATAATTTACTATTAGCCTACCACCTCATAAAATGTATTTATATCAAACCTAAAGAAGTATGGGCTAAGGAATTTATGTTGTTTATACTACTAAAGTTTTGAGAAGCTGTTATGATATAAATATAAAATTAATATAATTTTTAGGTTTATTTTAAAATGATTGCAAAATTCTTAATAATGTTCACAATGTTTGCTTCTCAAACAATGACTTGCTATATTGCTCTCATTTCCTACTATAACCAAGTTACACTAAATCTGTGGGAGCCTGTTTAGTATTTCTTGTTTTTTGGTTGTGGTTTTTTGTAGTTGGAAAATCAATCGATAAATGCAAAAGAGCTTATAAAAATAAAGCACAATTTGCATAACTCATCTGTTGGCACTGGCAGCTTTTTTCTGGAAGCAAACACTTAAGCTTTAAGAGATTGCCTGGTGTTTATCCCATAAAGAGAAATAGCACACTCATGCTAGGACTCTTAACCATCACTTTATCATTAACCTTCTTGTGCTGAAAGATGGTATTTCAGTCTATCCCTCACCTTTCCGGAAAGCTGCTCATGTTTTACTATTTTGATTTTTATAGCTTTTAGCTGTAATTTATATAAATTACTATCCTTAGCTCCCTTCATTATAAACACTACTCATGACTCCTAAAATACAATTAGAAATTATGGTACCTTATTCTTTCAGGTTCTAATCGTTTATAATACATGCATATTTATATACCTATGTTTTAATTGTTCATTGCTCCACA
Source organism: Alexandromys fortis (assembly GCF_014885135.2). NCBI lineage: Eukaryota > Metazoa > Chordata > Mammalia > Rodentia > Cricetidae > Alexandromys > Alexandromys fortis. The sequence continues at coordinate 1,729,889 of NW_026068011.1, forward strand.
TTTTGTTTAATTTGTCCATTTGTTCCAACTTTTCAAACCTTTTTTAGATTGTATTTTTTTGAGGCAGGGTCTGACAGTATAGTTGAGGCTGGCCTTGCACAACTATCTTGATACTGTAGAGCTACCCATCACACCAAGCCCTCAGGCTGGAATTAAGTTGCGCCCAATTTTGTTTGTACATTGTGCTAGGTGCCTGATAGCAGGATTTCCTTCTACACAGCATGTTCTCTTTCCCACTGTTTCATCTACCTGGACCAGGATTACCACTTTGTTCCCCAGCATTTCTCTTTTGAAATGAGTAATTCTTTCAGCCACCGTGACTATCATTTCTTCTTAGATTTACTGTGTATTGATCTGCAATATTTTCAGTTAGATTATGCAATCCTTAATTTTCTGTGTTCTTTTGTTGTGATGAATATTTCTGTCTGTATCATATCCTCACTGAGTTGCATCTGCTCATGTTTTGTGTTTTAATACTTTTATTATCATTTAAAGTAAAAGTACTTCACTTTCTTGTGATTTTCATTATTACCATAAGGTATGGGGAGGTTCTGTATTATTATTATTATTATTATTATTATTATTATGTCTCTTATGCCTTGAATATTAATATTTGCATATTTATTAATCATATTTACCAGTGGGTTTGCTCTAAATCTCTCAATCCATACTCATAGATATCTAGGTATCTTAATTTATATAATTAGTCACATAGTTCTGTATAAACTCATAACACATCTCTGTTGGTTCATATATATCTCTTTTGTTTAATATTGAGAAAACACTATTTATTAGACACTGTAGATTAGTGTTACAGAGAAAAATGTTTACAGTACCTATAATGACAGCTATTTGACTAGCTATTTCAAAAAAAGTTCCAAACATTATAGTTTAATATAGATTCTGTAAATTAATTTTAACTTAATAATTTATCATTGTAATTCTTCACTCCATATTAAGCATGATATTTGCATCAACTTTTGTCTACATTTTGCAAATGGAGATCAGCAATTTTAAAGGCGGTAAATCTTGAGTTACTTCAATTAATGCTTTGTCAACCACTAATTAAGTTATATGCTATCTAAAACTGTGAATAGATCTTGCATATAAAAGATTTTAATGTTTGGTGTAAATTTTCATAACCTTGATTTTAGGGTTTATAGGCATTTTACATAAACAACTAGGTAATCAATTATTTGGGATTGGAAAATAATTGATTACCTAGTTGTTTATGTTTTGCTAATAAATATATTAATTTCATTTCACAACTGAAACAATATATAAAGTAAAGTTAAAAAAAAAAAACCTGAACATCAGCATTCTGGTCTTTCTCTGTATAAGAATCTCAATGGTGTCATCTAAGATTTGTAAAAACTGAAATTGTCCTAAAAAACAAAACAAAACAACAACAAAAAAAAAACTGCATTGTGATTTGAAGAGATGGTTTGGCAAATAAACACAATCATTGCTCTTCCAGAGCTTGTGGTGAGTTCCCAGCAGGTGTTTCAAGACTGCAACCCGAATTACAGGGGACCTAACACCTCTTAACACTGCAGACACCTGCACTCATGTTTATATAAATACACACACACACACACATACACACACACACATATATAATGAATTTTAAAATTACATGGATATCTAACATTAAAATATGAATTTCTCATTAAGGAAAATGAGGCTGTAGTATTAGATACAACTTTAAGCTCTGATATTAAGTCAATATTAAACATGAGAAGTCAATTGCAAATGACTATATGACTACAGGCTCAAAGAAAGTGTAAAGATAAAAACACATTGTTCCTCCTTTGGGACTAAAATATCTTGAACAAATTTATCATAGGCCATGCATCTAGAAATTACTTTATACAGAAAAAACTAAGCTAGAAAGTTAAATCTTGGAATTTTTGATATCATCTATTTTTTTCAAGCATCTCACATATATCACCTTTATTTCAAATATCTACTTACATGTTTGGTTTCATTTTTATTTTGATACTAATTAAATAATTGGTTTGTTGTTGTAGGAGAGGGCCAGTTTATTCATCCCGGCCAGTTTGCTAGCTTAGCCCTGGAATAACTACACAGAAACTGTATTCATTAAATCACTTCTTGGCCCATTAGTTCTATCTTCTTATTGGATAACTCATATTAACTTAACCCATTTCTATTAATCTGTATATGGCCATTTAGCAGTGGCTTACCAGCAAAGATTCAGCGTGTCTGACCCTGGCAGCGGCTCCATAGTCTCCCCGACTCCACCCTTCTTTCTCCCAGCATTCAGTTCTATCTTTCCTGCCTACCTAAATTCTGCCCTATGAACAGGCCAAGGCAATTTCCTTATTCATTTCTGATAATTAAAGCACACAGAGGGGACTCCCACATCAGGTTATGACCATTGAGTTGGTTTGTTTTCTCCTGTAGTAATTGACGACAATGGCTCTGGGATTAAGGCCCAAACTGTAATCTTAACAACAAAGGAAATTTCACCTTGTATGTATAATTTGTCCTGTAGAATCTTATTATTTTTTATTTGTTTGCTTTTGTTTTGTATACATTGTGTATATGGTTGTGAAAATAATCTACTGAAAATCTTCATCAATAGATTAGATTTAATGTATTTGCTACATTTCTATCTTGTCGATTTCTGTTGATCAATTTTAAATTTTGGATTGTGGTAACAGACTTTAGGATGTTGACTAGCTGCTGAAGAAGTTTAGGTCGATGCAGATCTTCACATATTTTCTGAAATTTTACTATATCTGACACCTGTTTATGGACCATCACATAGCTGGATTTGTTCTCAAAAATGTTTGTTTATATTATTGGTTGATTTTTAAAAAGGGCTTTTTTCTGTTTTATCTGTACTTTAGACATTTTTAATATTTTAACTTCTTATTTTTTTATTGGTTTTTATTGAGCTCTACATTTTTCTCTGTTCTCCTCTCTGCATCTCCTCTCTCCCCTTCAATCCTCCTCCAAGGTCCCCATGCTCCCTATTTACACGGGAGATCTTGTCTTTTTCTACTTCCCATGTAGATTAGATCTATGTAAGTTTCTCTTAGTGTCCTCATTGTTGTCTAAGTTTCTGGGATTGCAGTTTAAAGGCTGGTTTTCTTTACTTTATGTTTAAAAACCACCTATGAGTGAGTACATGTGATACTTGTCTTTTTGTGTCTGGGATACCTCACTCAAAATAATGTTTCCTAGCTCCATCTATTTTCCTGCAAAATTCAAGATGTCATATTTTTTTTCTACTGTGTAGTACTACATTGTTTAAATGTACCACATTTTCCTTATTCATTCTTCGGTTGAGGGTCAATTAAGTAGTTTCCAGGTTCTGGATATGACAAGCAATGCTGCTATGAACATAGGTGAGCACATGTCCTTGTGGCAGAATTGAACATTCTTTGGATATATACCCAAAAGTGGTATTACTATGTCTTGTGGATGGTTGTTTCCTAATTTTCTAAAAAAATCGCCGCAGTGACACACAAAGGGACTGTACTAGCTTGCATTTCCACCAGCAGTGCAGAAGTGTTCCCTTTTCCCCATAACCTCTCCAGCATAAGTTGTCATCACTGTTTTTGATCTTGGCCATTCTTACAGGTGTAAGATGGAATCTCAGAGTTGCTTTGATTTGCATTTCTCTGATGACTAAGGATGTTGAACATTTTCTTAAGTGTGTTTCAGCCACTTTAGATTCCTCTTTTGAGAATTCTTTGTCTAAGTATGTATTCCATTTTTTTTTATTGGATTACGTGTTTTTTTGATGACCAATTTCTTGATTTCTTTGAATATTTTGGAGATCATACCTCTATCCGATGTAAGGTTAGTGAAGATCTTTTCCCATTCTATAGGCTGTTGTTTTGTCTTATTGACCGTGCCCTCTGTTTTACAGAAGCTTTTCAGTTTCAGGAGGCCCCATTTATTAATTGTTTCTCTTAGTGTCTGTGCTATTGGGTTTATATTTAGGAAGTGCTTCCCTGTGTCAATGCGTACAAGTGTACTTTCCACTCTCTTTTATAAGGTTCAGTGTGGCTGGCTTTATTGAGGTCTTTGATCCATTTGGACTTCAGTTTTATGTATTGCGATAGATATGGTTCTATTTTCATTCTTCTTCATGTTGACATCCAGTTATGTCAGCACCATTTGTTAAATGTGTTTTCCTTTTTCCATTTGATATTTTTTGCTCCTTTGTCAAAAATCAGGTGTTTAAAAGAGTGTGGATTAATATCCAGGTCTTCTCTTTGGTTCATTGGTCCTCCTGTCTTTTCTTATGCCAATACCAAGCTGTTTTCAGTACTTTAGCTCTGTAGTATATTAACTTTTTATTTTTATGCATTGGCACACTTCTTTGTTTCTGAGAAGGTATTTTCAATTTGTTAATTTATTATTTTGTCTGTGGAAACTTCAGTAATATCAGCCTTATATCTCCTTGTAATTGCATTCTTTTGTATGTGATATCCATGTGCACATGTATGGCATGGTTGCCTTTGATTTTTTTTCTGTTTTTCTATTAGTTTTAAATATTTGCATTTTGTATATAATTTTATAAATCATTGGGTTAAATTTTTACATGAAATAAAATATGATGTTTTTATCCACTGTTTTTAAGTAAATATGGCATCAATAATTAGCAAATTAAATATTTCTTCTGCCATTGTGCATTCATAGTTTTCTCCATAAAGATCAGTTAATCAGGTATTTATAAATTTATTCCTTGATTTTCTGTTCTGTTTGTATGTCAATACTGGGTGTCTTCAATTACTTTATTTTCACCTTTATTTTGAAGTCAGAGAATGTGATGCTATGCTCTGACATTATTCTTCATGCTCAAGATAACTTTGTTTTATAAACTATTTTGTAACTTTTATATGAATGAACTTTTGTTTTGTTTTTGTAGGTAATTTTGAGTTTTCATAAGAAAAATCTCAAACTTTATTCAACTTCTAAGTAATTTTGATTACTGTGAACATTTTAACAATGCTGATGTACCCAATCCTGACCACACTGTGAGCATTTTAACAGTGTTGATTTCCCCAATCCTGACCACACTGTGAGCATTTTAACAGTGTTGATTTTATCAATTCCGATCACACTGTGGGTATTTTAATAATGTTGATTTTCCCAATCCTGATAACACTGTGAACATTTAACACAATCACAGGATACATTTTCATTTTCCTGAGTCTTCTTAAATTTCATCAGCAGTGTGACCTTTTAATACAACTGTCTGCCTTATGACAAAGTTTATTTTGGAAAACTTGATTATTACTAATACTATTATGATTGCTGTAACTGCCATTTCCTGTATAAATACATTGCTGATCACTAGTGTGAGCCCAGAATATTCTAATTATTACCTTCTCTAATTGCTTTCCCTTTATTTTTTTAAGAAATTACTTTTGCATCACAATGTAATTGTTTTGTTGATCTATGCAACATTGATAATGTATACTCTATTATTGAATAATTTATAACAAATATGAATCTGATCCTTTTGATTATGGTAGAACTCATTTCTGTTTTTTTACATGAATTTTGCATACTAGATTTACATGTTACTAAATAACATATATAGAATTCTCTAGCAATAAAGTTGTTGTCTGCTTCTCCTTGCTATTCTATGAGGCTTCTCTGCATGTTGCTTGATACTCAGGCATTTGGAGTATACAAGCTGAGCACATTTTATGTCTTACTGGAGAAATAAGCATTATGCCTGTATTCTGTTGACTTACATTGATATCACATATATTCCATATGCAAGTAAAATATTCTGGTTTTATGCAAATTAGATATGTCTTTCATATTGATGATTGAGTAAGGGTTTTATTTCATCTTAAGTTCTAAAGGAAAATCAAGCAGGATATAAAATTCTATGTTATTCTGTCTATTTTTCTTATCCTTTTTCTTTATTTTAGCTTCTGCTATCATCATTGTTTTGGCTCTTTAAATATACTGGTCTTCTTCCTAGCCTGGCTTTATAATGTGAATTCAAAACAACTCTTACCATTTTATACTATTGGTACTGTTTCTTCTTTTTTTCTTTCAAGATTGCTTTTATTATTTTCTTTGTTCTTTTTAATACTATATATGCACACTTACTCTGAGAAAAGAAGTATTCTGCTTAATGCTATGTAATCTTGGTAGGTTAGTGCTTGTGATTAATTTGAGATAAAGTCTTACTAATCAGAAACTTAAGGCTTCTTGAATATATACCCAAAAGGAGACTCCATCATACCATGACACTTGCTCAATTATGTTCATTTTAGCTTTATTATAATAGCTAGAAATTCATTAATTCTAAACAAATGAGATGTCCCTCAGCAGAAGACTGTACAAAGAAAATGTGGTATGTTTATACAATTGAACAACTCAGTGATTAAAAAAATGGCATCATGAAACTTGCAGGAAATGGATGCAGCTAGAAAAAAAAATCATCCTGAGAGAGATAACCCTACACCAGAAAGAGAAATATTTAATATATTCACTTATACATACATATTTGCTGTTAATTAAATGATAATCAAGATAAAATCTACAGATCCACAGAGGTTAGGTAAAAAGGAAGGCTATAATGGGGAAGCATGGGTCTCCTGGAAAGGAGAAATGAAATAGACTCTGTGATTAGAATGTGGGAGGTTGGACACTGCGTTGTGGAGTAATCAGGTGGGATGGGATGGTGTCGGAAATCCTTTTGTATATGTGTTGCTTTTATTGGTTATAAATAAAGCTGCTTTTACCCATGGCTTAACAGAGTAAAGTTAGGTAAGAAAGCCAGAGATATAGAGAGAAAGTAGGGGGAGTCATTGAGAAGTCATGTAGCTGCCACTGGAGACAGATACACTGGAACATTGTCGGTAAACTATGAGTCTTGTGGAAAAATATAAAACAATGGGAATGGGTTAATTTGAGATATAAGAGTAAGTCAGAAATGCACTTAAGCTATTGACCATACAGTTTTGCAATTAATACAGATTTCTGTGTGATTATTCAGTTCTGAGCAGCCAGGAATGAACTAGCTGCCTCACCAATAATTTGGTGCCCAACACAGGGGAGAGAGTATAGGGAGAAACAGTTATCAGGAGAAAGAATTCATGCCTTGCCGGGCGGTAGTGGTGCACGCCTTTAATCCCAGCACTTGGGAGGCAGAGGCAAGCAGATCTCTGTGAGTTCGAGATGAGCCTGGTCTACAGGAGCTAGTTCCAGGACAGGTTCCAAAACCACAGAGAAACCCTGTCTTGAAAAACAAAAAAAACAAAAAAAAAGAATTCATGCCTTACAGAATGGATGACTAGGAATCAAAGAATCAAAGACTAGATAGCAAGAAACTTAGGGAGGAACCAAACAGGAACTGGAAAAAATTATCAATGAAATGATTCCTAATTATTCTTCTTCTATATTCATAGATAATTGCCATGTCCTCTTGACTTAAGTAAGGTTTCCTCCAGTTAGCAGATGGGAGTAGGTACAGAGACCCACAACTAGAAATTGTGTGCACATACACACACACACACAGTATAAATTGGAGGTCTCCATGGTGTTCTTTGCCTAGGAGATCAGGGTACCCCACAGAAGAGGGGAAAGAAGAATTCTAGGAGTCCGAGGGAATGAAAAATACCAACAGAACATAGCCCACACAATAAACAAAAAAGGTATCACAAGTGCTCACTAAGAATGAAGCAGCAGACATGATGCCAGCCTTTGTCTTCACTAGGTCCTCTGCATATATGTTATGGACAGTAGCTTGATGATTTGTGATACTCCTAACCATGGAAGTGGGTATATCTATTGAGACTCTTTTCCTTTTACCAGTTTATCTTGTCTACTCTTTATATGAGGGCCTTTTGTGTTTTCTCATTGTACCTTGTTTTGTTTTGTTTGACTGTTGTCTTTGGGAGATCTGATCTTTTCTGTAGGATATAGAGGGAGAGTAGAAATGGGGAAGGTGGAGCACTAGCAGATCTAGGAGAAATGGATGGAGGGGAAAGCATGGTAGGGTGCATTTTATGAAAGAAAAATATATTTCCAATAAAAATATGATTATTTTACCTTTTCCTCATTTTTGTCTTTGCTGTCATTACAATTGTAGATAAACTATAAATTTTGTGATTACCTCACAACTTAGAATTTTTCTTCTTTCATTTGCTTCACTTTATTTACATTCTTTGTTTTTTTTTCTTACCATTTCAGTTCTGAAATGTTTTATTGAAAACTTAAAACTTTTAGATATTTACAGCATGACTGCATATCATCAACTAAGACTCACAAATGCCTTCATTGCTGCGGTGCAATGTCTTTGTTTCTTGCCTTAATCCAGATATTTTAAATTTCTTCTATTTTTAATCTACCTGTAAATATTATGTCTTGGTTTGGGCTGACTCTTACTTTTCTGTTGAAAAATGCAAGATATGTCTGTATAGTTATATATGTCTTCTATTTTTTTATATTGAGAGTTAAACATTAGGTGAAATCCTCATTTTGTTCCTTCATTTTTTATTGGTTTCTCATTCTCTCTAGAGCTATTGGTATTTCACTGGATGTGAGTTGTTGTGCACCTCTCCTGTGCATCTCACTCATCATAAAGTGATAAGAATTCTGTGGGAGTAGAGTATGCTGTTGCGCTGTGCAATCTTTCATTTGGTGATCCTGCATTACCTGAATCTGATCTTCACAACTCACTTTTAGAAAATTTCATCGAGTTTCATGGTTTTGCCTGACTGAAGAGGAATGGAATTGCTCAATTGTCAATTTGTAGTGGGAAGAATGTTTTATTTGGGCTACTTTGGCTTTATTTTAGAATGAAATTTGAATTCATTTTTTCAACTTTCGTTACTTAAAACAATAGGAGATTTCCTTGGCTCCATAGGATGAGAACACAGTGGCCTTCTGAAAATAAATTCATTAACTGATGGTCCTTATGTATGTGACTCACAAAAGTCTCTTGAGATCAAGCTAGACTACAGCCAGTCACAGCTTTGCATCTTCCCAGCAAGATCCCAACACAACAAGGTGTTATCTGTCCCAGCTCTGTAGGGTTAAGCCCTGATGGAGGAATGTCATTGAGCAATAAAGAAACTGCTTGGCTGGCCCTGATAGGTTAGAACATAGGTGGGAGGAGTAAACAGAATAGGATGCTGGGCAGAAGAGGAAGTGAGGTCAGACTCTGCTCTGCTCCCGGAGAGACTCGACAGCTCTGCTCTCTGGAGCAGAGACGCCAGGCTCTGCTCTCTGAGGCACACACGATGAAGCTCCGACCCAAGATGGACATAGGTTAGAATCTTCCTGGTAAGTGCACCTTGGGGTGCTTACACAGATTTTTAGAAATGGGCCAGTCCAGGTACGAGAATTAGCCTAGAAAAGGCTAAATAGAAATGAGCCAAGCAGTTCTTAAATGAATACAGTTTGTGTGTTGTTATTTTGGGCATAAGCTAGCAGGCGGCTGGGATGCTGGGGACACAGCCCCACTGCTCCTATTTCAACAAAGCCCCGCCCTCTGGGGGGCAGGTTCGCTTGGGGCTAATGTTTACCTATAAATCGGCCAGGCTTGCACCCAACCTTCCCTTCTGCTTCCTGTTCTCGGCGGGAACTGTGGTACTGTAAGTCTATTTCTTCATTAAAGCTAAGATTAGCTACCAGAGCTCTGGAAGCGTGATTGGACTCAAGCGTGTAGCCCACTAGCAAACACAGCATGCTCCCAGGTGCTTTTTTAGTTCGTGACTCAGGCCCCAGTGCAGAGTCTGAGATACAATCTGCCACACACGCCCATACAGCCCTGCCTGCTCGCCAGAGCAATTAACCCCTCCCTGCCTGCCTTGGCTTTGCAGCAGAACCCCGGAAGCTCAAGTACCTGCGGTTTTGCAACAAAAGCCACCACAGCGGCAGATTTGGTCTGATTCAAAGTGACCCCTTCTGTGACCACTCTAACTCCTCAGGCAGAACAATAACTGGGTTTTGAGTTGTTTCAGACCGGGTCTCCACATGGACTCAAGTAGACTCTTTCACCACCACTGGCAGGAATCTGTCACTGCAGGTAAAATTATTTTTTTCTTTTATAAATAAAGTGTCTGAAAATGTTACTATTCAAGACTTTAACAGCCTCTTTGAGTGTACCATGTGGGAGATTTTACAAGAGGTGTCTATCACCCCACATCTATGGATCTTTCTGGGATTCGTAGTTTTCCTTGGCACTCTATGGTTTGATAATAGAAATATGATAAAGTCTTTACAAGCAGAGGTTGCACGCTTAAAAATGATTGAGAATGACAACAATCTTCTCAAGAATCAATTTGAAGTTCTCCAGGAAGAGAACAGATCTTTGTTTAACATGACTCGGTCAACTGAGCAAAATTTAGAAAAGGTACAGGCTGATGTTAAGGAGAAATTCTTTACTATTTTAGAGGGAACAGCTGATTTGGATCATAAGCTTCAGTCATTTCTGTAGGAACTGAAATATTAACTGAGAGAATCAAAACTGTTGAATGTGACAATTGAATTTTGTCTAAAGCTTATAACAGATTGGCGGAAAGATTGTCAATACAAGAAGGTATGGTTTATGCCATAAAAATTATGTCCAAAGATGAGAAGTTATCTCTAATGGACAAACTTCATAATTTAGAATCCTCAATGAAGGCTTTGGAACACAATTCTGGACAGGAGATTCAGACATTGCAGAAGGCAATGGTGAATAGAATTAAAAAAAATGAGGAATTTCTAAATTTTGATGAAGAAGAGCAAAGGGTAGAAAGGCAAATTTTAACTACTTCTGTGGGTAAATCCCTCCGGGACAATTTCCACAAAGCTCTACCTGTCTTTCCAGTAATAACAACAGAGAAGGTGATTGGTTCCAGAAACCCTAGGGTCATCAAAGAAGATACATGGGAGCCTGTCTGTATGAATGATCTCAAATAAATTAAGCAGGCTGTCATGACTTTTGGGATGCACACCTCTTTTATTAAAGAGATGCTAAAATCTTGGGCCACGACAAGCAGAGCAACTCCCTTGGACTGGCTCCAGCTGAGCTCTGTGGTACTTGAGAGTGGACCGCAATTGAAATGGAGATGCTTATTCAAGCAAGAGGCTAGACTTTTAGGATAGCAGGCAAAGGCGAAGGGAATTGACATTTCCCTAGATAAAATTCTAAGTGGAGGGCTCTTTTCTGACCCTCAGGAACAAGCTAATTTGGATGAAAACACATTCTCCATGTGTACTACAGCAGCCTAAAGGGCTTGGGACAGGGTACAAGACCCAGGACAGAGAATGAAATCATTTGTCAGAGTTAAACAGGGTCAGAGAGAAACCTTTAGTGACTTTTTACAAAGACTAACTAAGGCTGTACAAATAGGGATATCTGACCCAGAAGCAAGACATATAATGATTGAGTCTTTGGCTTATGAAAATGCAAATGTGGAATGTAAAAGGATTTTGGGGGCCTTTAAAGCTCAGATCAGCGCCCTTGGAAGAATGGGCCTTGCATACACTGAATGTTGATACATTTGACTATGGCACTGAAGCATGGGTAGAAGAAGCAATTTCCAATGGTAAAAGGAGACACCAGAATAACAAATGTTTTAATTTTGGCAAAATGGGTCATATGAAAAGGAATTTTAAACAACGGATTTTCAGCAATAATAATAATGCATCTTCTAGAAATAACAGAAATAGGAGGACTCAGCCTTCAGGTTCATGTAGAAGATAACACATTTGATATGTAATGACATTGTTTACAGTTGAAGATCATTGTCTTTATATATTGCATAGTTGTTTATTCTTTTAGTCTTCAAGTTAGATAGGTATTAAGAATTATGTGTTTGTCATATTTATTTTTATCAGGTCTTTTAGATACATAGAAATTATATTTAGTATAGATAGTATAATCTTCAGCCTCTTCGAAGAGCTGTAGAAAATGGCCTTTAATCTAACCTAGAATTCTGTGCCAACGAGACACAATTACTCCTGGCAACGCCACTCTACTCCTGAGAGAACATTGACCACCAAAGACACTCCACTGGGAGCTTGTATTCTTGGCAGAACTGGCCTTTGGGTTAAGAAAAGTCCATACCTCAACTACTGACTAAGATATGAAACAGGATTCTCTCATCTTGCCAAGACAGGGTAGGATAATTCTAAGAAAGTTCCTTGCATTTGATAATGGTATGTCAGTTATGTTAGGCCTTAGCCAAAGTTGGTTGACTCAACATTGCAAACGAGACTTTGGGTGATTGCCCAGGTAGTCAGTTGTCTCTGTCATTTGTTGCACATTGTGGATATCTCTTGTTTGTTAAGTAACATTTATTCCCTTCTCAGATCTTGAAAGGAGTTGAAGATTATATAATTGTAGTTACTCTCTACATTATTTAGACTCCTTGAGATAGAATGTTTAGCAAAACTTTTGTTCTCAATATTGTTTGTTATATTTATTATTTGATATTATTGTTTATAGTTGTATTTGGTTTAGTTCTGTCTTATTTAGGCAAAAGGGGGAGATGTAAGGTTAAGCCCTGCCCTCTGGGGGCGGGTTCGCTTAGGGCTAATGTTTACCTATAAATCGGCCTGGCATGCGCCCAACCTTCCCTTCTGCTTCCTGTTCTCCACGGGAACTGTGGTACTGTAAGTCTATTTCTTCATTAAAGCTGTATATATTCTTTACAATTTGTCTGCATTCATTTATGCCGCTACACAGCTCCATAAGCAGCAATATCCCAGTAGAGGATGCTGTCTGCAGTTCCGGTTTCATATAGAACAATATCCAAGGGAAGCATGTAGTCCACGGTTCCTGCTTCATATAAAAATTTTAGATACTTTAAGAATTTTCTGAATATTCACATTTTCTTTGTCTTTGACAATAAATTCTTTATTCATTTATTTTTTTTTTTGAGACAGGGTTTCTCTGTAGCTTTTGAAGCCTACCCTGGAACTAGCTATTCTAGACAAGGTTGGCCTCGAACTCACAGAGATCCACCACCTGCCTCTGCCTCCCAAGTGCTAGGACTAAAGGTGTGCACTACCACAGCCAGGCTTAGAATTTTTTATAACATAATATATCCTAATTACATATTCCCCTCCCTTTAACAATTTTCCTGAATAAAGCAGCAATGAACATGATTGAGCAAGAGTCTTTGTGTTAGCATTAGGCATCTTTTGTGTATATGGATCTCGAGTTAATTTGATTCCTTTCTTCCTTGAGGAACTTCCACACTTATTTCCAAAGTGTCTGCACATGAACCATCAATGGATACATATGCTTGCCAGCATGAGCAGTCATATGTTTTATTTATTTATTTATTTATTATTTTTTATTTTCCATAATAAAGTATTTAGTTCTTCATTCATATTATTGTTCCTTGGTTTTTTTATTTTTTTTATTATTAAAATTTTCTGCCTCCTCCCTACCGTCCATTTCCCTCCCCTCCCCCTACTCCCATCATCCTCCCTCTCCAGTCCAAAGAGCAGTCAGAGTTCCCTGCCCTGTGGGGAGTCCAAGATCCTGCCCCCTCCACCCAGGTTCAGGAAGGTGAACATCTAAACAGACTAGGCTCCCTCAAAGCCATTACATGAAGTATTGATCTTAGATATTCTGAGAGGTATAAGATTAAATCTTTAAGTAATTTAGATTTGCGTTTCCCTAATGATTAAAATTCTTGAATTTAGTTAAGTGTTTTCAGCCATTTAATTTTCTATTTTGAGAATTCTATGCTTATATATGTACCCTGTTTTAAAGTTGGGTTATTTATTTTCTTGATAACCAAGTTTTTGAGTTCTTTATATATTTTGAATAATAGCCCTGTGTCATGTGTGTAGCTGATAAAATCTTTCCCCATTTTGTAAATTGTAACTTTGTTCAAATGACAGTGTCCTTTGCTGTGTGGAAGCTTTTCAGTTTCTTTGAATATATTGGACCATCCTGCAAATCTGGAATGAAGTTGGTTTGATCATAGTGGATGATCTTTGTTGATGTGTTCTTAGATTTTATTTGCAAAGATTTTATTGTATGCTTTTGCATCTATCTTCATAAGGGACATTAGTCTGTTTATCTCTTTCTTTGTTAGGTTTTTATGTGGTTTGGGGGTCAGGGTAACTTTGACCTCATAAAATGAAGTTGACACAGTTCACCCGGTTTCTATTATGTGGAATAATTTGAAGAGTATTGTCTTTAACTTTTTGAACATATGGTAGAATTCTGCACTGAAAGTATTTTGTCTTCAGCCTTGTTGATTGGGACATATTTAATAACTGATTCTATTTCTCTAGAGATTATAGGTCTTTTTAAATTTCTATACGAACTTGAGTTACCTATACTAAATGGCATGTAGTATAAAAATTATTCATTTTTTAAGATTTGTCTTTTTATGAAACTATAGGTTTTTTTAATTTTTTATGATTCTCTGGATTTTCTTGTGCTATGTCCTCCTTCTCATTTCTAATTTTGTTGTATCTCTTTTCTGTTTACTCTATCGGGACATGGGCCCTTCAATCTTACTGATTTTTCCAAAGAATCATTTTTATCCACTGTACTTTTTGTGTATTTGTTTCTATTTTATTGTTTTCAACTATGATTTTGAGTATTTATTGAGATATACTTTTTGTGTGTGATTTCTTCTTTATGTTCTCTTGTGTGTGTGTGTGTGTGTGTGTGTGTGCTTTGTGCTTTCTGATATTCTGTTAAATTACTCATATGAGATATCTTTAATATCTTTTGAAGACAAGCTGTCTGTTTAAAACTACAGTTTTTATGTTCCATAGGCTAGTGAATGTTTTATATTAATTTTAATTCTTTTTCAGAAAGTCTTTATTTCTTAATTTCTTTCTCAACTAACTTAACTTTTCATTATGAGAGTTTGCTCATGATATTTGCCTCTTGTAACAAATGCTTTGATTTTACTCTTTCCAATTTTTTTTCTCCTTTGATAAAATAGTAATGCCTGCCATTATGTTCTGTCTATGTCATAGCTAAAGATTGTCAATTTCCCCACTATTTTGCTTTTTAAAGTGTTTGTTTTCTTAATTTTAAAATTATTGTATGTTTATGCCTGTGTATGGTTATGTACACATGAGTTCAGCTGCCTATGGAGGAGAAAAATAAAAGAAAAAAAATCAACAAAAGCTTTGGATACCACTGAACTTGGAGTTACAGTTGGTGTGGGCTGCAAGAAGTAAGTACCATATTAAAATAATAATGAAAGAAGAATAATAGCAATAAAATATAAGTCAAACAAGAGAAAGTTTTCTTGGTATTCAGCAATCATTGTGGTTTCCCTTCAAGAGAATAGAAGCAAAATGAAAATGTTACTTTTTATTGTAGTATAATTCTCATAGCACCAATTCAATTCATTCATTATATGAAGAAAATTTAGATTTCTCCTTCATGATCTTATTCTTACTTGCTAATGAGTTTCAATCACAGGCCTAAGAACGTTTCTTTATTAACCAATGGTATTCACAGCATACAGAGGGGAATCCTACATCAGAACTTCACATATACTTCACAAACATTTTGAGATTGCTAAGAACAACATATTAATATATATGGAGGTAAGGAAAACTATATTCAAGAACTTTAATTAGGAAAATAAAGTAAAATAATGTGTAAGTGCAAGATCTAAAAGCTGACACATCAATCCTGCCATAAGACTAGGAAAAGAGCTCCAAATTCCCCTTTAGAGGAACTTGCTAAATGTTTGCTAAATACGTTGCTAAACATTTGTTCAAAACAATTATATTAAGTCTAACTTCATTTGCAGAATATGTACTAAGTGGGCTTCTGGTTGCTATTCAATAAATAACATATGACATGGGCAAAAATGATAGAGAACTCAGATAATACCATCAGGGATTAGGGTGTGGCTCAGTGAGCAAAGTCTGACTACGAGGACCTGAGTTTAATTAACAGACCTAATATTTAAAATTTTTCAGTGTCATACATGTGCACTGACAGCAATGGGAGAGAAATAACAGTTGATTTGCTGGAACTCACTTGCCAGCCAACCTCTTAGGAGTTTCTTGTCTCAAAATAAAGGTGACAATGAAGGCAGAACACTCACAGTGTTGATATCTGTTCTCCAAACACATGTGCCTGCCCATGCATACACAAACAAACATGACATGCACATATATGGACATCACACACACACACACACACACACACACACACACACACACACACACAAGTTCACTCAAAGTAAGGTTGGAGTGTCAGTGTAAGGCTTAAAGAGAGTATCCATGTGAAGGTCCACTGTGCAGAAAGTTGTCTGGAGAGGAAGTCTGTTAATGGACTCTATGATGGATATTTCATGTTCAGAGTACAATCACTTATGTACAGCAAAATAATAAATTATTACCCAACTTTTCTGAAAATAATTTAATGAAAGAACCCTTTCCAGATTAAACATTTCCATACAGCCTACTAGAAATCATACCAGATGGGATTTTGCACTACTCTGAATGTCAAAACTGGATGGTATTCTAAATTCCATGATTATATTGGCATAGTTAACTTAACTTGTAGGGAAAAATGGCATTCATTAGATAAAGTGTCAGAAAACATTCTCGTATTTGGATAATGTACATAGACTCCAGTAGCATGCAAATATTCCTATTGCTTTCTCTTTACTAATAACTTTCACCTTTACCTCGCATTGTTTTTCTACATTTTAAAATGCATATGTACATTTAAATACCTCAAAAGTAAAACTCAAATCTTTACATTTCTTATGATGTAAGTCATACATACAAACAATAATAACACATAGCTTAATATAGTAACATAATTCAGCATAATAAGATAAAATGAGAAAGGAACAATAAAGAAATTAACTAAGGCAGGAGAGCTGGCTCTGCCCTTTGATGGCCACATTACTGCAACAGCTGCAGTGGTATATGGGTCTGGCAGAAGCCTGGGATGACAAACTCAGTTACCACCAGGCCCAGATCAGGATTTGAGTTGGCCCACCCCAACAACTACTCCATTTATGAGTCTTAGAGCACATGAAGGGGCTGGTCCTGAGAAACATAACCACAGAATCTCCATGACTCTGGGAAACAGCAGGATATCTGAGAGAACTCTATTTCAAGATCTGGTATTGATACTGTAGCAGAGTCTAGAGGCCTTGAAACAGATCAATGAGTCATTGTAATAAACATTTACATGTAAACTGTTAGGGTGAAAGGGTACACTGTGTGACAAACTGTAGCTTCCAACAACACTACAAAGTGGGAAGGATGGAGGAGCAGAGTGGTGGATGCCATACAGGAGACATGATGTGACAGATGCGAAAGAATGCCATGGTTGATAGACATGCAGGTAGTAACAGTGGGTAACACTGTGCTTGGCAGTGTGGTATGCAACAACCTGGGACTTGTACAGACTCAGTTCCCCAACAAGCTGCTAAGCAGCAAGATAGACTTGACTCATGCACAGCAACAGGATGTTTGAGATGAGCAATGGTACATTTGTCAGATTATATCTCCTTGAATGACCTACATGGTCCATGCTTCCCCCTAGGCAGAGGCCATATTGGTCAATGATGAGTGCTTCTGTAGAGGACCATGTCAATATCTGTGAACAGTACTACTAGGGATCAGATGGAAATCCTTGATGCTGGCTGATGATGGACTACAATGGCCTAGGAAGCTTTGGATGCAAATAGAATAGGGTCCCAAGCACTGAACTGAACAAAGAATTCTGAAGAGAAAAAGTTCAAATGGCCAAAAGACACTTAAGGTTATGCTCAACCTCCTTAGCTATCAGGGAAATGCAAATCAAAACAACTTTGATATATCATCTTACACCTGTCAGAATGGCTAAAATCAAGAACACAATGATAGCCTTTGCTGGAGAGGTTGTGGAGAAAGGGGTACCCTCATCCATTGCTGGTGGGAATGCAAACTTGTGCAACCACTTTGGAAAGCAGTGTGGCGGTTTCTCAGGAAATTCGGGATCAACCTAGCCCTGGACCCAGCAATGCCACTCTTGGGAATATACCCAAGAGATGCCCGATCATATGACAGGGGCATTTGTTCAACTATGTTCATAGCAGCATTATTTGTAATAGCCAGAA
>NW_026068011.1:1748945-1773439 GCF_014885135.2 Alexandromys fortis
GGGGAGGGAAATGGGAGGCGGGGAGGAGGTGGATTTTTTTTTCAATATAAAATTATATTAAAAAAAAGTAAAGAGCTGAGGCTGGGAATGCCTCACAGTAGAGTTTGCCTAGCATGCATGAGAGCCTGGGTTCGATTTGTAACACTACATAAACCAAGCAAGGTGATTCAAAATGGGAATCCAAACATTAAGAAGGCAGAAAAAGATGTCACTGGAATCCCCAGAAGAGCAGGAGGAACTTCCCTAACCCTGAACATACACATATTCTCATATTTTTAACTTGGATTCTATACTGTCTAAGTTACTTTATTTAATTAATTAAACTCATTCAAATATTGCCTTCAAAAAATAGAATAGATAAAATCATACAAAAAATGTCAAGGGATGCTGTATTCCCCAAAACACAAGAAAACTACACTTTTACATCAGCTTTGATTTTAATGTAAAAATTTGATCCAGCCTCTGAAGAGATAATTCTACAGATAAGAAAGTTCACTATTATTGCAAAGGACTTGTTTTCAGTTCCCACAGCCTCATCTCGATGTTCAACATTAATTGGAGATCCAGCTCTAGATCTGATGCTCTAGACTT
Organism: Alexandromys fortis; assembly: GCF_014885135.2. Lineage (NCBI taxonomy): Eukaryota > Metazoa > Chordata > Mammalia > Rodentia > Cricetidae > Alexandromys > Alexandromys fortis. The sequence continues at coordinate 1,749,537 of NW_026068011.1, forward strand.
CAAAGGGCATAGTCACACATGTGCATATACCCCACCCCCTCAAATCCACACAAGGAAATGAGAAAAATTTGCTTTACTTTGGGGTATAATATGCTCTATTTCTAGGATCCTGTCATTCTGAGCATTGTTTACCTCTAATTCTCAGATGAGTCATTTTTTTTTAGATTTTCTATATTATTGGTAGCAAATAACAAATAAAAGGTAAGAGATTGGAAAATAGATCTTTGCCCCAATTTCTGGACCAAGCCTTTGGGGGCTTTTATATCTAAACCACAGAAATTTAAACAGCATTTACTTAAAATTAGTTGAGACTTCACTAACTAGAAAAGGTGATATGATATGATGTGAGGTGTGTATGTGTGTGTGTGTTGTTTTCTTATAAATGTTATTAGCTGTATTTGTCTGTCTCTTACTCTAACATTTTATACAGACACATCAGAGAGAAAGAGAGAGAGAGAGAGAGAGAGAGAGAGAGAATGAAAGAATGAGAGAATGAAAGAATGAGAGAATTGTTACTTACATGTTACATGCTGAAAATAAATGGTTAGGTAAAACTTTATTCTTTTCTCCAAATGGTAAAAGTTTTAAATCACAGTCACATTCATTTGCAACTTTCTTGACAGTGTTATGGATTGACTATTCAGTCAACTAATGTAAAAATATTTATGAGCTAAACAGAAGGCAGGAACTTAAATCCAAACTGAGAAATAAATAGTTTTCTGAAAAGAAAGATTAACTGATTTTCTTCCTTCCCTGGAGTTTTGGAAGAAGTAAATAACTTAAAATGCTTTTCTTTTTCTTTCTTGCCTAAAGATTTACCACTGAGCAGAATGGATTATGGAAGTGGCTATTTAGCTTAACATTGACAATTTCAAAATTGCTATTGCTACATTCTTTTTTCACCTTTTATTGGAAATTATTTTTTGTCACATAATATATCCTTATTATGGCTTGTCCTCCTTCTACACCTCTCAGGTCCTCCCTTTCTCCACTCCCATCCAAAGGTACTCTCTCTACTCTCTTTTGCTAGAAAACAGACTGCTAAAGGATAATGATAAAGTATATGACATGGCATGTTCTATGACATGATTATTATGATATATTAAAAACAAAATGAACAGATCAGAATATGATATGTTAAGGAACAGAGCCCAAGAAAAGGCACAAGAATCAGAAACCTACTCATTCACACACTCAGGAATCCCATAAAACATTAAACTGGAAATCATAATATCAGTGCAGAGGACCTGATACAGACTTGTGTCAGTACTGTGCTTGATGCTTGAGTCTTTGTGAGTTCTTTGAGATTTACTTAATTGACGTATAGGGACTTCTTTCCTTCATGTCCCATTCCCTTTGGCTTTTTTTGGATTCCTGTTCAGAAGGGTTGCCTGAGCCCTGATGAGAGAAATTTGATGGAGACAGACCATTGAGGAATCAATGGTCCTAGGTCTCTTACTCTCAACATAATGACTGGTTGTTGGTATGTGTATTTGTTCCCACTTATGTAGCACAATGAAGGAGGTCCACAAGGACCCATAATAAAAGGCAACAAGTACTTTGGGGAAACACTCACAATAAGAAAGCAGCTTCATTCTTCTGCACTATGAATGCTGGGAGCTATGAATTAATCTCTGACCACCAACCAAGCAAAAAGGAAAAAATAGGGATGAGCACACTTCCTGTCTGGGCTTATAGTACCACAGACTGCACCCTAATGGGATGGTATGTAAAATGGCTATTGGCTGAATGAAATCCCACAACACACCTTATGTTCTATCAGGAAGCATCTCTGATGATGGCTGAGCATACCACTTACCAGTCCTAAAAGTTATCACTTCCTCTCTTAAATATACAACAAATATACACTAATAACATCAAACATGCAATATCAATTGTTTTTAATCAAAATCGATGAATATATATTTTCAATCTTAGAGCATTTAAAAATATACTTAATATGTGTATGCCTGTGTGTGGGTTTGTGCGTGAGTGAAGTGCTGTGGAGGCCAGAAGAGGATGTTAGATACCCAGCACTTGAGTTATTGAAGTTCATGAACAACCTAATGTGGGTGCTGAAACTGAAGTTGGGCCTCCTGGAGAGACAGTACACACTCTGAACAGCTGAGCCCTCTTTCCAACCTATATATTTTTCACATTATAAAATAAAAATGAATAACAAAGATAGGTACACAAATAATTTTAATTACATGTGAGAATGCAATAATGGAAACATGTCATGGATTAAAAACAAGCAAGTTGTAAACTCTAAGATTATTTATAATGTGGGAATGTGCACTTAAACTCATGTCTTCATGCTGTGTACTTTCCAAATTGTGGTATTTCTACACACTTGACTTTCTGAAATAATTTTCTGTCTTTTAAGGACTACTAACTTTAAATTCTCTTATTTTTAATTATATTGGTGGTTGTGATTACTATAAATTTGAGAATATAATAAATACTTATAATTTGATATATAAATGCCAAATGATAAATATGTATATATAACATGACAGTTTCAATATTATCAATATATAAAACAAAATCAACACTTGATTAATTTATACATGTTAAAATATATATGCACAAATATATATCTGTGCATACAAATTAACAAAATAATGTTTTTATATATGTATATATGTTAAAAACATTGATTTTGATATTTTCTCAATTACCTATACCTCTTATTTAACATTGATATAAAGTTTTGGAAATTTGAATTTTCTTTTTTTCTAAGAAGCAAGCTTTTATTGTAGCCCACACTTTCAAGTTACAGCCTATCACAAGTAGGGAAATCCCAGCAACAGTAGTAGTACATCCAGTCAGAAGAAGAGATCAATAAAATTATGCTTGCCCTCATCTCATATGCGCTATTATTTTTTTCTTTTTATAAATTGTTTTTATTGTGCTACACATTTTTCTCCACTACAATCCATTTCTCCTCTCTCTGAAGAGTCAGAGAGATGCCATGAAGCCACCAGAGACAGATCCTGGGAATTTTTACCCGGTAAGCCACTGCCACATGACGATATACAGATTAATGGAAATGGGTTAAAATAATTTAAGAGTTAGCCAATAAGAGTTTAGAGCTAATGGACCAAGCATTGTTTTAATGAATACAATTTCCGTGTAGTCATTTCAGAGCTAAGTTAGCTGGGCACCTGGGATGAAGAAGCAATTTCATTCTCCTACATATTTGTGTGTATATCTGTTAAATGCTTATTTTAAAGAAAAATTAATACATATATTGTAATAATTAGCTTTGTGTTAAAAAAGTAAATGAGATGATCATAAAAATGTTTAATTTGGTTTACAATTTCTTAATTTCCTTTTGTCTTCATTATTTGTGTTTGTGCTTATATGTTTGTCTTTGTGTGCACATGACATGACTTGCTTGTGGAAGTCAAGAAGACACTTATGAAAGTCAGTTTTCTACTTTTTACCATGTGAGACCCAGGGATTCTATACAGATAACTAGGCTTGGAGAAAGAGCTGTAAACAGTCTTAATTGTGGAACCTAGGAAAGACCATTGTAACCACATAACCTCCTCACAACTGCAAGTAACTCCAGCTTCAAGGGATCCTATAGCCATTTCTCTTCTAACTATGCATATCATTTACATACAGGCACACACAAATACCCATAAATAACAAATTAAAGAAATTGTTGATGTAAAGAAAACAAGAATTGTCCTTTCCATTATCTTGTTTACAGAAGCTCTTCCTTTCACTGGACCTTCAATATCTAAGGTTTGGAGTTCTGTGTTTCCTTCTCTGTTCTCTCCTTGATACTACTTCTCACTTATGATTTCACTTAATCTCATTGTCTAAATTTATCTCCACTTTAATGTGTGAAAGATTAATAAAATATTACTCACAATGAAAAGCTTCTGTAGTTCCTATTTCCATCATTCTAGACTATCTCTCTATCACTATGTGTTGGTACCAAATCCATCTTTCCAATAATTTAGGCTGAAGGCCATGACTATCTTTTGTAAATTCCAATGCCATCAGAATATGTATTTGTGATCAGTTCTTATTTATTTCATTTGCTTTGCTGAATGGAGTAACCTATACACCCAATCAAGTTTTTGGCATAAAGAATTGACTAATATTGTGTAGACAAAAAAAAAATAATAGGTAGACAAAGAGCAGAAATCAGTTATTAAAATGAACTGTGAAATACATAAGATTAACAGATGAATTTTAATAACCATTGTGGGTACTGGATGAAGGTTTCACAGGGAGAAAACAAAAGGTAAATCTAACGAGAAATGCAAACCTATACTGCAAATTCCTAACTCTAATGGCAAATCTCAATATTATTCTGTAAAAATTATTTCAAAAATCCCTTTGTATTTTCAAGAAATACTACAAAGTAAATGGAATTAAGCTACAACAAAATGTCTAGCTAAAATATTGACTTACTATAAAATAAACTTGCTTATCAAAAGGGAGACTTTAAAACTTAGTAAATTTGAAAAATCATGCTTATTATAATTCTTAAGCTTTCAGATAGCTCTTAAATTATTTCAATTAGAGACAATGACAATTACTTAAATATGCTTCATAGTCATTAAAATTAAAACATGTCCAATATTATGTTAAAAGAAAGTCTCTCTCGGCTTGTGCAAGAGATTTCAATGGGGGAAAATGCTATAGATTTGTGTATTAAGAAATTAAAACATTAAACAAGCTCCTTAGGATACTATATAAATACACAAAAATATAAACACACAAGTTCAGGTACTGTGCCTTTATACATTTCTTCATTATCAGCAATACAGCTCTAATATTATATTATTTCTACTATGTGAATTATAAACAAGCCTTTTGTTTGCACGTTTTTATCACTTACTGAATAAAATGTTGTTATAGGATGCTCACATCTTAAAAAGAGTCCATTACAAGACAGTGCATGACTTCTTAAATGTATAGGAAAAAATCAAAATATGTAATATCCTTTTGAAAGTATGTAGCAATTTAAAAATAAATAATAACAACAACCTCTAATATTTTTATAATTCTACTGCAGAAGGACATTGTTTTTATTTAAGTAATAAACAATATATTTGTGAACTTATCAAATTCACACAACAGACCACTGAAACTCAGACCTCTGTTTCTTTTCATATAAATATATATTTATGTATACATATGATATTTAAAATTAAAATTACAGTTTCAAATACACAGGTTCTATCCTTCCATGACATAGTGTTTTGTTGAGAGAGGTTTCTGCAGCCATTCAGTCCCAAAGAAACACACAGGGGCTTACATTAATTATAAACTAGTTGGCCTATTCGCTCAAGCTTCTTATTAACCAATTGTTACTTCTTATAGTAGCCCATAATTCTTATCTGTGTTAGCCACATGGCTTGGTACCTTTATCAGTGAGGCAGTCTTATCTTTTTTCCTCTGTATCTGGGTGAGGATTGCAGACTGAGTCTTTTCCTTCCTAGAATTCTACTTTTTTTTTTTTTTTTTTTTTTGCCCTGCCTATACTTCCTGACTAGCTACTGGCAATCAGCATTTTATTAAACCAATACAACTGAAAAATCTTTACAGGGCACAAGACCATTGTCCCACAGCAGTGTTCAATCATCCTGGTAAAGCAGTATCTGAGAAACACCTAAATCCAATTGGTAAATAAGTTATTATCTCATGTATCTTTTATTGTTCAATTTGAGTAATATTTAGACATTACTGTATTATATGTAAAGTACAAGTCACAACCTTTTGAATAAATTATTTTCTAATCTTTTTCATTTTCAAGATCCAAACACACTAACATTAGGAAGCACTGTAAATAAGAACTATGCTGTATATTCTGAATAATTATTTATGTTGCTCACATCTTGATAGTAACACATATTGAAAAAGAATACTTTGAAATTTAAATAAATTGCTTCATTTCTTTCTTAGTTTGATAATTGATAGAGGACATTGAACAGGTAATATCCCTGCTAAGTATTAAGTAAAGACTAGAAAAGATGAAATTTTGATTCTAAACATTCTTAACAAGTCTTTGCTTGACTACAATTTTTTGATGATTGTTTCATTTTTATCTGCTGCTTTTCCATCTGCCTACATTTCATTTAGATTTGCTTGTTAAGCAATTCAGTCTACAAGTACGTATGCTTACAATGTATTCATATATAAAATACGATTTATGCACAATTGTATGCAAGTGTATGTTAACCTGATATTCTTGGATAAATTTCAAAGCTTGTGTTTGTGTGTGTTGGTGTGTGTGTGAGAGAGAGACAGAGAGAGAGAGAGAGAGAGAGAGAGAGAGAGAGAGAGAGAGAGAGAGAGAGAGAGAGAGATTATTGCTACACAATGACTCTAAGAGTTCTGACTCACTGCCCTTTTTCCTTGGAAGCCTTTGATAAACATAGCCCTTCTCATATCTCCTTCCATTCTGTAGTAGGTATATGTCCAATTAATGAAGGAAGTCTTTGCACGGCTATGGAGAACGAGCTGTGCTACTCTTCTTTACTCTCAACGCAGTGTTACCCCTGTATCTTGAATACCAGCAAGAGGGATTTTAAAGCAAGCAAAACTTTAATCATTGCCAGGATTCTCTGTTAATTCACCTGTGAATTCAGAAGGAGGGTTTGATCTTCATTTTGGCTGGGTAGTAATCAGACCTCTTTTAGCTTCCCATGGGTCTTTGACACTTTCTGAATGGTGATCTTTAAATTATAGCTTCATCTAGGCTGCTGTGAGTGCAGTACATGCCCTAAAATTACGAGTCTATTTGTGCTGGTTGGCAAGTACATTTATTAGCATTAATGTATCAATTATTTTTAATTAGTTCTTGGAACTTCCCTTTCACCGATAGCAAAGTCATTAGCTGCAATTTGCAAATGAAAACAATCACACTGCTTCCTATGCCCCCATATACTCGTTCCTTTCAGTATCTACCCTAGACAACCACTTATTATGTCCTGCTATGTCTGTACTTCTTGACTCTTTACTTGCTTGTCATACAACCTGTAAAAATCTTACCAGTGTGGGAAAAATTACGTTAATTATGACCATTAATTTCCCACTGGCCTCAGGATGAATCTGAATTGCTCCACTCTTTTTCTGTGCTCATGAACATGCAAACAGAGCAAATACACACACTACACTAGAAAAACACAACCCTACATTTAAAGTAACTTTTTAATGCACAACAGTTTAAATATTGAGGCCAGAGTAGAACATTTTTTTATTTTTATTTATTCATTTATTAAAGATTTCTGTCTCTTTCCCACCACCGCCTCTCATTTCCCTCCCCCTCCCCCAACCAAGCCCACCTCCCTTGTCAGCCCAAAGAGCAATCAGGGTTCCCTGCCCTGTGGGAAGTCCAAGGACCACACACCTCCATCCAGGTCTAGTAAGGTGAGCATCCAAACTGCCTAGGCCCCCACAAAGCCAATACGTGCAGTAGGATCAAAAACCCATTGCCATTGTTCTTGAGTTCTCAGTAGTCCTCTTTGTCTGCTAGGTTCAGCGAGCTGGCCTCGGTGAGAGAAGAACAATTTTAAACTCCAACCCCAAAGCATTTTAACTTAGGTATGATTATAATTTTTCCATTTAAGTATATCTGAATGTGTGTGATTAATTAAATTTCCCTTTAATAGTCTAAAAAGACAGCAATAAATCCTATAAACCATCTTAAGAAGATAAACACTTACTTTTGAAGCAGAAGATAACATCACTGGTGCTTGAAGAAAATACTAAACTTATAAATAAAGTAATTGCTTGTTCTCTTTTCAGGTCTCAGATGAATTTGTGATTCAAGTTGATTTGAAAATGTGTATCCTAAACTCAATTTCAAACCATACAAAGACTTGCTTTTTAATGTTTATTTATTACTTTATGAGAATGATAAATTTCCCTGTTTATGTCCATGTATGTATGTATATTATAGGTGTGTCAGATGTACACAGAGTCCAGAATACATTGTATCCACTGAAATTGGAACTATATATGGTTGTAAGCTGACATGTGAGTTCAAACTCAGCTCTTCTTCTTCAAAAAAAGCAAGAGCTTTTAATCAGTGAATCATGTTCCCATTCCCAGATCATATTTTTAAACTTTTACTAAGAGTTGATTAAATTAAGCCACACAAGATAAGGCTTTGTTGAGTTCTTAAACTCAAGTGTTGGTTGAGTTATACTTCTTCACTGAAGTCCAGAAACATCAGAAAGTTATTTGAGGCAGTATAGATTTCTTTTTTAAAAATGAAATAATATATAAATCAAAATAAAATAAGACAAAATAAAAACTAACAGAATTTTATTGGACAAAACAACAGAAAGTAGAGAGCCCAAGAGAAGGCTCAAGATCTACATGGAAAGTAGAATAAAACAAGATCTCTTGAGTAAACTGGGAGCATGGGGACCATGGAAGAATGTTGAAGGGGAGGGAAGAGGCAGGGAGGGGAGCAGAGAAAAATGTAGAGCTCAATAAAATCAATTTTAAAAAAATTAAAAAGAAAGAATCAGAGAGATAAGCATTCAAACCTTCAGGAATCCCTTAGAAATGTAAAACTGTAGTCATAATGTATACAAGGGACCCATTATCGACCTCTACAAGTCCTGCACATGCCACCTCACTCACTGAGGTTTCATATTAGCTTTGATCATGCTGAGTTAGTTGATTTTGTTTTCTTGGCTACCTCACCTCTGGCTTTTACACTGCTTTGCTTCCAATTCCCTGAAGTACTCTGAGGCTCGAGGGTAGGGACTGTATGGATACATCTTCTTTAGGACTGAATGTTCCAAGGTTTCTCACTCAAGGCAGAACGCTTTGTTGTGGTTCTCTATATATTTTTCTCTCTATTGAACAAGGAAGCTTCTCTCATAATCTATGGGTATAGAAGAATGTCATTAGGAGTCATTTTATTGCTGTTCCTTTAGATCAGTAGTATTTGATTTTACCCTAGATCTTTGGGCTATCGAGTCTTTGGTTCTGGAACACCCAATCAGTGTTGGGTATAGGTTCTATCTCAAGATAGAGGCCTTAAATCAAAAAAGATATTGATTGGTTACTTGCATGAAATTTGTGCTACCTTTGCACTAGCATATCTTGAAACCAGGACTCCTTTGTTTATCAAAGGCTTTTGGAGTGTGTTGAAGTTTGCATTGTTCTACTGGTAACATGCACAGTACTTTCCTGTACCAACGATGCTAGAATGTCTGGGTAAAAGCTGTTTGTTGGCAGCAGCTCAACCTTGTTTTAATGAGGGAGCAGCAGACTGTGTCTCAGCTGTGTGGCTAGTTTAACCCTCAAAATAATCACAGAGAGATCATTATTAACTAAACGGCTGCCTGGTCCATTAGCTCTAGCTTCTTATTGGCTAACTCTCACATCTTGATTCAACCCATTTCTAATAATCTGTATATCACCATGAGGCTGTGGCTTACCGGGGAAAATTCAGCATGTCTGACCTGGCAGCTTCATGGTGGGCGGCTCTCTGCCTCTGCCTCCTTTCTCCCAGCAATCTGTTTTGTCTACTCTGCCTATCTAAGCTGCTGCCCTATCAAAAAGCCAACGCAGTCTCTTTATTTAACCAATGAAAGCAACACATAGAAAGGAGACCCTTTTACACCTTAACCTCTCCATGAAAATGAATTGTGTAGTTGTCTTCAGCGTTGGGCTTTTCCATCAGTTTGTAAACAGTAACCTATCTACTCAGCAATGGCCTGGATTATTTGTCCAAAAACTCAATTAGATGTCACCAAGTCCAATTCTGGAAGTTTCATTTGGTGACAAGATATGATCTGCCGAGTCTTTTTCAAATGGTTTCCACGCTACTTGTGTCACACTTTGGTAGTAAACATAGGTTATAATTAGTCTCTCAGAAAGAGTTGGACATAAATGTTATGAATAAACCAGGTTTGTAATAGGTAAGAAAAAGTATATATGTAAATACTTTATCCCTCCTCTCTATATATGCTCTTTCATAAAAAAAAACAAGATTTTAAATATGTACACACACACACACATATGGGAGGCAGAGAAGAGTTTCATCAATTTTAGTATGTCATGACAGTGTGCATTACAATACAGTTCATTAAATATTTAAGAGGCTTACTTGAGGTCAAGAGTTAGTTAATTGAAAATATATGACCAGAATCAAATTCTTCTGATTCTGATTTATTTTAGAAGTAAAATGGTTTTATTTCCATTTTAATGTTGTGATTAAAATAGGATGTCAGCTCAATCAAATGAGATGTCACCACTAATTTAATGATTACACATATGAAATGACCTCTTTGAAAACTAACTTGAAGTATATGGCAGTGAGAAAACGTTGCCATTTGTTGAAAACAACAAGCTGAAACAATTGTGAAAAAGGAAAATCAGTCAGGATCAGGAGAGGTTTGGTCCAATTAAGAGGGATAAAGAATCAGACAAGTGCTAAGAAAACAAGACAGAACATGTACATGGACTTCTGTTTCCTAACATAGTTCATGCTGTTCTTTTTATATGTTCTATCTCTTTTTCAGCAGGCTCTTTGTGTCTGAGTGCCTGTAGTTAGAATAACAAATTAAGAAACAGGCTGATACAGTTTAGAAAAAGCTTAGAGAATCCCAGTACATGGAAGAAACCGACTTGATGCGCTATTGCCTATATTTTATAGCAATGGTTATACTCTTAACGTTTAGGAAGATGATCAGCAATAAAGAACCTGTACTGCTCTGGGAGATGAGAGTAGATTTGTTTCCAGAAGCCATGTGGATGTCTCATCACTACCTGACCCAGCTTTAAGGAATTTGACACCTGTGGTTTTCACCATCACTTGAAATCAATTATACCTAAAACACCTAGACAAAAAATCTACACAGAAATATGTATTGTGAAAAACAATACCTTTAGAATGAAAATGTCATATTCTGAAATTCACTTAAAAGAAAACCTTTTAAAGTATAGCATAGACATTCCTTAAATTTAATAATTTATCTTAAGAAAAAATTAAGCATCTGATATGTATTATTTCAAAACTTTGAATTTACCCTAGCAATTTATACATAATAATTTAACAGAACCCTACTGTATAAATAGGTCTTGCTCTTCACAATAATCTTTGATAATAACAAATATAATTTTCTGAAATGTAGTATGATATTTTATTACCATTATATTCCACACACAATGAAAGTTACATGCCAAAGTTTGTTAACTCATTCCCAATATATTACAAAATCATTTTTGCTGGTCTACTGGCTACATACAATTCTCTAGATTGACACTGTATAAAAGTTAGACATGTTTAGAAGCAGAAATAATGATATGAGGTTAAATAACTCAAGATAGACCAGGGAGCTATTAGGACAAAAAGAAAGAGAAAATGGACTTGTTGTTTGACATTTACCAATGTGGTTCAACTGTTCTTGGGTCAGAACAAACAGAGCAGGAAGAGTCCTGGGGGTCTAAACTGTAAGAACAGTATAATCTTTACGTATTTCAGGGCATTTGTATTCTTTTTATTTATTTTTATGGACATTGTTTAATTTTGTATATGAGTCTGATTCTGGTTCCATATTTAACCCCTTATTAGATCAAGATAGTATTTTGTCACAAATAATTCTGTGATGAAGAGACAAATGTCCAAAGGAGATATCAGGGAAGATTTGAGATTCTCCAGCTTAAGCAAGCAACAGCACATTGATTCCTGAGAGTGATCTGGTAGGTTTGACTAGAATGAGTTTGTCTTCTTCCTCCATCACCTGTACCAGCATACTTATTCAGAACTTCTATGCTGGGTCCTTAAAAGGCAAACTTTACTACTAGAAGAGAATGATTGTGTATCTAAGGCTGCACAAGTATCTGCATGTGGTGATAGAAACTCAAATCAAATCATCAAAATTATAGTAAGATTTATATCTTTCTTTGTTCTGTTAATATAAATATTCTTGTATTGGGATACCTAGATATATAGTCCTTGGCTGTGGTCACCCCATTGTGGCTTGAGAATAATCTATTTCATAAAACCTCTAGGTGAGAGCTGCCAATAATAATTTAAAACAAAAGAGGTCATGTACAAGGAGAAGTAATCCTTTATATTGGGCAGGTATCATATTATATTATAGTATTCTTTATTTGTATGTGCTATTCGTGTGTGTTTTTGTGTTGTAAACTTCTTGAGATCAGAAAAGAATGGGAACATAATTATCTGTGGATTTTGTAACTCCAAGGTACAGTATGACACTTGACATATGAAACACTTAATATATGTTACATTCTATAGTGTACCAATTTACTTGGTTTTCATATCAATACCTGAAGTCATACAATTCACTTTATCCTTCCTACATATGAGAAAATGGGAACCAAAAAAATTGCACATGGAAGTTATCTCTCTCCATGGAATGTCAAAAATATGGTCTCATAAACAAGACCTGAATAATAATATCAGTTGAAACATCAATGCAGCAGATAGGCCCCATCCCTGGAGGCAAACATTTAATAGCATATGTGTGTGTATACAAATGAATGCATATGTTTCTGTGTAATTGTAAATGCAATAATAACAATTAAAAAGAGTTTAGGAGTAAAAGAGTAAGTTGGAGGAGTGAGAGAGAACGGAATAAATGAAAAGAGTAAGCTTGTAGGAAATGCTTTTATAGCATATAGGTTATATGTATATACATATATATGTGTGTGTGTCTTCAATATAATGAAGAATGAATGAAAAGGATAATTGTCTCAAACATAAAGTCTTGAATTTTTCCATTATAATTAGGACCCAATATTTGTGGTCTTGAGTGATGACTACATTTTTAAACTTGTTGAACAATTGATGAGTACATTGTACATGAAAGTGAAAATGTTCTATTGTAATTATCTCATAAGGATAGCAAAATATAAATTTATATTAAATTTGCAATAATTTAGTAATTATATCTCAATTAAAACTGTAATATCATAAATTCTCTTCAATATGGTTCAGATTTACAAGTATTTTACAATGTTTTGGTGTATATTGTCAAAGTCTAATCCTAAACAACACCAATGCATACTTAAACTTTTAGTTAAAGCACAAATGCATGCATTCTACACTGGGACAGCTAGAGATTGAAATATTTGTTTTTATTCTCTCTCTCTCTCTCTCTCTCTCTCTCTCTCTCTCTCTCTCTCTCTCTCTCTCTCTGTGTGTGTGTGTGTGTGTGTGTGTGTTATGCCCATTGTAGTGAGTTCAAGTAATGGACCAGATCCAAATAAAATGAAAACTTTGAAACTTAAGTATTAGTATTTATGAATCACTTAGAAAAATGTTATTTATGTGAAAGAAATAAATTAGATACATTTGAAGAGACTGCCTTATTTTTTGAGAGGCAAAATGGTCAATAGTGACAGTAAGAACAATTTCTCTAAGTTTAAGTCCTACAGCGGAAACAGTAACAGTTGGCTAGCCTTTAAAACAACAAAAACACATATGAGTTCAGAAAGGACAAACTAAAAAGAAAGTAAGAATGAGGGCAGAATAGAAAAGAAAAGAGGTAAATTTAGAAAATGCACAGAAATAATCCAATAAGTTAGTATCTTGTTTTTAAGGGTGGCTGCAGAGCACTTCTTTAATCCTTGCATTTGCACAAGAGGATCAGGGGATCTCTGTGAGTTGGAAGCCAACCTGATGAACAGAGGAAGAGAAACCCTGTCTTGAAATCAAAATAAATAAGTTAAAAAAGAAGGAAAGCTAGCTGGAGTGACAAGGTAAGAGGAAGAAATTAAAGGTATAAAAGTATAGAAAGAAGAGATTAAACTCTGCCTCCCTGCAGAGGATATTAGATTACATTAGAGACACCAAATATTCTACTAGCAAATATCTATATATTGTTTTTAAAATTTAAGATTTTTTTTTTCTGTACTGAGAATAAACTTTTACAAAGAAATAGCTTTACCATAAACTAACAAGACAATACAGAGAATGGGGCCAAGTAAACACTCCCATTTAACTTGACTTTAAAGAAAATAAAATAAGCACATAACTAAGAATGTAAAGGGCATCTATAAGAAAAAAAATAAGCCTCTGAAGGAAAAGATACACTAAAATACTTGAAAATTGGAAGATGTCTCATTCTCATTGATTTTTATAGTAAATACCGTGAACATGATAATTTTACCAAAACCTATTTACAGATTCAATGTAATAGCACTTAAGATCCACATCTCATGCTTCACAGAAAGAAAAAAATATCCTAAGATTCATGTAGAATCTCAAAAGATCCTGTATAATCAAAACAATCCGCAACAAAAATAACAATGAAGGATAACAATTCCAGACCTTCAGATCTGTTACAAACACATGGCAATAAAAACATTACGTTAATGGAACAGAACAGGCATGGAAACAATAATTCAATTGCTGTTATTGCAGGAACCGTAACCCTATTTCTATTCTCTATTATATTTTATCTACTATATTTTCTCTTTATTTTATTTACTTTTTTGTCAGAATAAAACTTTAATCAAATAATTTCTGCATCCAAAGTCAATAAATATATGCTTCATGTTTTTTCTCAGTCATTTCTTTCTGAAAATGTTTTCCTGTTCATGACCATCCCTAACCTACCTACTCACAACAAAGATCTTGTTAAACTTCTGTCCATTTACTTTGCCAGATCATGCCATGTCTTGCCTATTAATAGAGAACATAATTTTAGTCTCATCAACTGAATTTCCTTTCTACCATACTTGCTGTTTAATTGGTTGTAAAAAGTTCAAAAAATATACATATTTCAGTTCATGTTCTTTGGATGTAACAAAATAAACAAGCCTGGGGGACTCATAAAGAAAAGATAAGCCCATATGTATTAATTTTGAAAGCTCAAGAGTAAGAAACTGATATTTTATTGACTAGTAGAGACTATCTTGTAGTCGTTCATCTTAAATAGTAGTGTGTGTGTACCTGTGTGTATGTGTGTGTAAAAGATACTATAAAAAAGCTAACCTACTTTAGAATGATACAGTGTTTAAGAACTATTTAAAACATTTTTAAGGTCTATTTATTGTGTGTGTGTTAATGTGGAGGGAACACACTTGGCTATAAATGCATATGGACATCAAAGTTGAGAATAAGTTGACGAGAGCTCTTCTTTCAAAGATATTTCTGTCCAAGGACCAAATGCAGGTCATGTCTGACTTCAAGTACATTTACCCAATAAGTTATCTTGTCTAGCCCATAACAATTTGGTCTTAGGAAATATAATTCACTTCCACAGTGAAAAAGAAAGACCACTGATCCATACTGATGAACCACATCACTTCTGCCTCATACCACTTACCACTCTAATCTTACAGAATAGCTTTTTGTGGAAAACAAACATGAAAACATAGGAATATATAATGAGGAAGCAATTAGATATGTGCTTGATTGTAAGTAAATCAATAGGTGGGTAGACATTAGTAATAATAGATATTATATGATACAATGAAAATAAGCAAAGTGCAGATATGATGGTGTATATGTATGAAATTTCATAATGAGGCTCACTGTTTCGTGTGACCACTAACTAGATTAACACGCAATTTCACTCAAAGAGGAAAGAAAAGTGAGACCCTGTAATCCTGGCTGATTCATACAGGAACAGACTTTAGAAATGCATCAGTTCGCAGGGAGCATCACATGAGTACTACCATTCAAATTCCAATGTGACTCAACCCTCTACATGAAGATGGTTATTTGAAACCATGATCATACCTCAAACCTAGACCATGGGTGCTTATTCCTATAAGAATAGTCTGTCTAGATATGCAACATAATTTTATCTTTGGCAAGTAAGTAGCCATATAACAATGATTTCATCCACTCAGGAAGCAGGAAAAATAAAAAATAAAAAAAAGATTGTAAAAACAAAAAAGGATGTAACCAGAGTCTATATAAATCAGAAAAGAATCAGGATCTTGGAGACAATGAAAATTTTCTACAAATCCCAAAGCACTGAAACTGCAGCATCTTTTCCTTTAAAAACTTGAAATAGGCCATTTCAAGAAAAAAATAAAAAAGGGCTTCACTGTACTTTGAAAGTCACTTTGTGGAAATCATTATCCGGATAAATAATGAGTGGATATAGTGAGAATAACCTACTCTTTCACGAGTGTTGGAAGGGTTTTCTGGATAAAGAGCTTCCTCATTCCTATCCTTTTTTGTTTCTTACCTGCTCCTTATCTCTTTGTTCTATATTAAACTTCTGTATTAGATGCATTGCGATAACTACTAATTATTAATACTCCTGATGAATTAAAACCACTTTAGCTTTATACTATCCATTTGCTAATGTGCATACTCAGAGGAAGCACATGCTAAATGGACATTGTGTTGATTCTAACAAGTATAAAACTTGTAATTTTCATAATTTTATGCTCTACAAAGAGAAAAAATTAAGGTAGACCCGTATTTCATATGCCAATTGTGTTTGGGTTTTTGTAAATGACAGGGGTGACATGTTCTCTTTCACTAATTATGAGATTCTGTGGTTTGTTAATATGAAGTCATACAGCACTCAGAAAATCACCACAAAGTATTTACATAGGAAATAGAAAGAGCTAAACATTTGCATTGATTCTAATCCAAATATAATTGGCCATGATTCACTAACTTGGAAAATAATCAGATCATCCAAAGCTCCAAAGCACTCAATACATAAAGTCACATTGTTATTATAATTCTCAGCTTGAAAGTACTTTACATGTTTTACCTAATTCAGAAGTCAGATCTCCTATTCTTTACTCCCCATACAAAATTATAAGAATTTTGTAAGTGGACCCCAGACATTAGTACACCTGATATAAAGATGAAAGTACCATTCAGACCATGAATCCCAGCATGTAGGCAGCACTTTCTATTAAAACAAGAACAAAGACCTAATCCATTAAAGTCCATAACTTTGGGAAATCTAAATACATCAACCTTATTTTTAGCTTCTGTAATTCTAAATATGGATAAATTTTTCTTCTGACTGAGGTATGGATTTTGTGCTTTAAAAAATGTGATAAACTCCTCAGACTGTACTGGTGACCTGAATACTCAGTATAATCATTAACTGGCCAATAAAAACTTTCTTTTGACTTGAACCTGTGTTAAATTAATCTTCTCTAATGGATACCTAACAACAATTTCATAGGGTTATAGCAATTTCTAAGTGGCTAATAAACTAAAATGTATGCTACTAATACCATGAAATAAACTGTTTTTAAGAACAAATTAATCTCAAAATATTAGCGAAAATATTTAGAAGAGCATAGAGTGAATCAAAATATTCAAGAGAAACTATTGGCCCCTGAGATGTTACTACCATGTCTGTTAGTAAAGGGAATAACAATTCACTTTGACAACTGTGCTATACTTGTATCTAATCTTTGTTGCAAACTGATAGTGGGACCAACATAGATATACTAACTGTGAAAGATCTAGATTGACCACTGCTTTTGTCCTAGTTATAACTACATGGAGGAGAATATTAATTACCTATATTCTTTAATTATTGTTGACAAGAGAGTATATTGGATAAATGAAGACAAAACATTCCTTTACTACTATGAACTTACTGTAGAAATAAATTATAATGTTGAAGTGCCCTTGCACAGCAAACCGTAGGACAACTTTCTCTTTTTTTAGAATGGTTTCATAATTTTTTCCTGGTAATAGTTGCTTATCTCAATTTCCCCTTCATCTACTCCTCCACGCTGTCCCCGCCCACTTCCCCTCTCTCATATATCTATTCTTGTTCTGTTTCCCTACAGAGAATTCACAGGCTTCTAATAGACAACCATCAAACATGACCAAAGATACAATAAGACAAAACAAAAGCCCTCACATCAAGGAAAACATGACTCAATGGGAGGAAGAATCCCAAGAGCAGGCAAAAGAATCAGAGGCACACATGCTCCCACTGTGAGGAGTACCACAAAAAAAGAAGGTAATGGCTATTATTTATGTGTGTATACATACACATATATACATATGCACATACATACATAGACACACATATATACGTGCACACACACGTATTCAGAGGACCTGGAATAGATCCTTGAAGGCCCAGCACTTACCACTTCAGTCTCTGTGAGCCTATAGAAACCCTGTTTAGTGAATGCAGTATGTCATTTCCTCCTGATGTCCTCTGTCTCCTCTGACTCGGAGACAAGTTCTGTGCCACCATTGCCCCAGCATGACGTGTAAATAGGGCTTGTAGCAGATTGAGATTTTTGTTGCTGGGCTTGTGTTCACATTTTCCTTTTCTCAGCCTGCAAAGTACATTTCTGCACCAAAGGTACTAGAAGGTAGGGGTCAAGGATCCATTCAGGCACCAGTTCAATCTCCCTATGTTCAATAAAATATGTGGATATTGTTCCCAGCAATGTGTTCTATCTGTCAGTTTTCAGCAAAAAACTCTTTTTAGGACAACTGTCTTAGGGACTTAAATCCCACAGAAGCTAATTCAGCATCTGCATGTGATAAATTACGCACAGAGCATAAATAGTGCCAGAGTCCATGGATGTGGCTTCATTCTACTTTGAACAAAGGTCAGAGAGATCAAGCCTATTCTTGCTTCTTCATGCTTATGACAGGAGATTTGAGGCAGAGTGTGACTGCCTACAACATGCTTGTCCTAACATCTGGACATTGCATGTCCTGCCTAATACTTAATTTAATATATAGTTACTTGATGTTTCTGGTATTGAAATGATACTGATGTTTGTTCTTTGCATCATGGTAAAGCAGGCTTTTGTATTCTCCTCCTCCCTGTTGCATTGGGGGTATATAAAGCATATGGGAATTAAAGTGAGCAAACTCAGCATTCATTGGGTTGCCCTCCAGATTCTTTTCCATGTTTCTGTCTATTTCTTGTTTATCTCTATTTTATCTGCCTAACATTTCCAATCCACACACCCCTACCCAGGAGAACACGAACTCATCAAAGTTGGCCCCTGTCAGGTGTTGCCCTAATACAAGACCCGGAGGTGGGACAGACGCCATTCCAATGTGAGGTCATGACAACGTAGTCTGTAATTTTTCTGAACAAATAATTTCTTTTACTATGTCCCATAGAATAGGAAAGCCCTCTTCCCCCATCTATATGAATGTCCTATAATTCAAGATTTAAAGATGGTGTTAAGCTGTAGTAACTACATTTTAATTCTTGCTCTATTATTTGAGACCTTCTACATTCTTGCAGCCTAGGCTGCTTTTCAAACAAATCTCTTGTTATTGTGCTTATTGCTGTTGTTTTCCTATTTTCTCCACTCAGAAAATTTCTTTACCACTCACTTTCACACACAGGGTTTGGAGAAGACAGTGGCACTGCAGGTCCAAATTAAAATGGGGTTCTAAGACTTTCTGGAGTTCACAAACTCAACTTCCGCTACCCTGTTGAAAACTAGCTGACTAGTCCAAGGAAATAATCTTGCAAATAATCACTATGGAAGTATTCCCAACACCTATGGTCCCTATAATATTTCAAACTCTTGATATTGTTTTCCTTGGAAACTCCTTAAGTGCATGGACTGAGTAGATTGCACCCAAGTATCAGTGGTCCCTTCTACTGTAATTGCAGTGATCTTCCTCTTTTGTCTTTTGTCATCTTCCAATCAAGGATCCAAACATAGGAATTTATTTTCAAGTTCTTTACAGGGAGACTTAGTCACTAGATCACAGGTTTAAGTTAAATCTAATGTGTTAATACCTATGAAGTTTTATATTATGAAAATACTGAATTTATGACTATTTGAATAATATTAATATTTAAATTGCTCTTAATTTAAGTTATTTCATTAATCCTGGTATAGAACAAGTATGCAAAAGGAGTGAAGACTTAGGTGTGGGTTCCATTGAGGACCTCGGAGATGTACTTTCTGTCAAAACTTTGAATGTATTTTATAATATTAACAATTACAAACATATATATTCTATTTGCTGTCTCCTATTCTGATAAGCACTAATCAAAAGTACCTTAGTGGAGAAAATGGTTTATTTTGGCTTCTAATTCATCATACAGGAATCCAAAGCCAAAACCTACAGACAGAAACTAAAGCAAGGATAAGCTTTCTTTCCATAACTTATTCATATATTTTAAAACCTAGAACCACCTGTACAAGGGTGGGCAATGCCCTCAGACATTATGCATTAAACAAGAACTGTTTCACAGACTTGTTTACAAGCCGATCAGGTGGAAGAACATTTTTGCTGAGATTGCTTCTTCATAGGTTATACTAATTTGATTCATAGTGACAACAATAATAGCAATAACGAGCACACACACACACACTATCTTATTCTCTTATTCTAGTCTGTAAATTAATTTTCAAAGTATCTTTTCTGATGTACCATGAAGGTAATTTCATGAACAAGAGATGGATTTTATTTAACATTTTGAACCACAGTATTCTCTAGAGTATATTTTAGCCAGCACTGCACTGAAGATAACTTTCAAACCAAATAATTCTCTCAAAGGGTCAATTTTTAGTAATATACACATTTGTCATTACACTGTCTTCTTCTACAGCCTTTGAGACCTTAGAGAGACTCATCAATATCCATAAGTCATCCATCCAGACAGTCTGTCAACCTAAAATCTTACACAGTAAATATGTTTTAGCAGATCTGGGCAAATAGCACAGGAAAGAAGTTTTAGAAATTTTGAGGGATTGGTATCTGCAAATGAAATATTGTGATAGATTCAGAGTGGTTATGAAAAAGACCATGAAAGTGTATAATGGGATCTTTTACAAAGTAGCTAATTGATAGATCATAGAGACCTGGTAAAAAACAGCTCTGGAATGTAAAATATGATTTCTTTATTGTTGTTAACTTCTGACAATTATATATGGAGTTGATATTGATGAAGTTCATTTAAGTTATAAGAAATTCAATTCTGCTACTCCTTAAAATTTTAGAAATCATGATGTATCTACATTTTACTGTGTGTTTACATTAGTGTGTTAGCATAGGTAATTACATTAATTACAATATATATTATATCTTGCAAATATAATTATATTTTGTGTTGTCAAAGAACAGTCATTTGTTCCTGGCTGTACAGACTCAAAATAATCACTAAAAATTATATTATTTACAACACTGCTTAGTTAAATACTGTAGCATATTTTACAAGCTCTTAGACCTTAAATTAACCCATTTTTATTATTTTATATTTTACCATGAGGCTCATGGTGTACTGGCAAGGTTCCAGCTAGTGGCTTGCATCTTTATCCTCTGGAGGCTACATATCTTCTCACTGACTCTGCCTACTCTATGTATATATCTTTACCAGCCTCATTATATTCTTTTAAGCCATTGGTCAAAGGCAGCTTCTTTATTAACCAATGGTTTACAGAAGGGAATCCCACATCACCTCCCCTTTTCTGTCTATATAAAATGGAAGTTTGAACTTTAACATAGTAAAATTACATAGAACAAAAGAGACCTCTAACAAGAATTACAAATACAATATTTATATCTATTTTTATTTTATCATAACTAAGTAAAATTATAATTATCTATTCTCTAACTCCATCAAAGATCACAGAAGGATATAATATTACTTAAGTAAACAGGAAGTGCATTGCAAGCAACTTCCAAAACTCCAGAATTGACAAAGGCATCTCACTGCCTGGGTAGTCACCCAAAGTTCTTCTGTAACATTGGGACATCTAATCATCAGCCTACAGGCTTATAATATCCAACAGGCTTTTCCACAAAGCAGGAAATTTCAAAGACAACTCCACCTATATAGGCAGTTTGTTCATTACTTTCTTCTGTGCCCTGCAGAATGTCTTGCAGACTATTTCATGAAGCAGGAACCCCCAAAGAACCATCTTACCTTCTTTAGGCAGCTTCAGTAGTTGTTTAATGTAGGTCCTGCAAGTCCAGTTTATACAACATAGTAGAATGTCTTGTAGATTTTTTTTTTCTTTTTTATTGCTTTTTATTGAGCTCTACATTTTTCTGTGCTCCCCTCCCTGTTTCTCCTCTCCCAAGGTCCCCATGCTGCCAATTTACTCAGGAGATCTTGTCTTTTCCTACTTCTCATGTAGATTAGATCTATGTATGTCTCTTTTAGGGTCCTCATTATTAGCTAGGTTCTCTGGGATTGTGATTTGGGGGTTGATTTACTTTGCTTTATGTTTTGCAAACTCTTTCATGAAGCAGGAACCCCAAAGAACCATCTCATCTTCTTTAGGCAGCTTCAGCACTCATTTTTATGTGGGTCCTGTAAGTCCAGTTTATACAACATAGGATCAAACAGTCCAGGCAAGAGCAATTTCTTGTCCAAATGATAGCAAATTCCATGAGGAGCCTCTTCAATGCCCATCATCTCCTTGAAATAAATTGGGGCTGCCAGGAGAAACTGTGTCTCATTGTCAAAAAAAAAAAAAAAAAACCCTCCTAAGTTCTTAAAACATTTTACCATATTCTGTAGTTCTTTGACAAGTTTAAAGATTTTCTATCTAACTGAGATATGGTTCTGTACATCTAGAAAACCTAACTAACATGACTACAAGTTTGATTATTATAGATGGCTATTTGTTAACCTATATTTCTTAATTACACATTATATTTTTAAATTTGTTGAACAAAGACAATACCTTAATAAAGAGCAGAAATATACATATAACAAAAGTTACCTTATTTTTTTATTAATAAACCAACATTCATACTAGTGAACAGTATTCATCTCTATCACATATCCAACTTTAAATGGAAGCAGATATTTGTAAACAATTATTTAGGGAAATTGGGTGTCATTCTCTCCAAACTGCTTCCTGCTGTTTGGTGGCACTGTTAATCAGTCCTAGGGCATCTTGTGTGGTAGATCCATCTCAGCCAACAGTTCTGAAGCTGACATGGATGTTGGACCATCTGGGCCATTGTTTCCAAGCATCTTGTTTGATCAAACCACATTAATCCAGAAGGAATACACAGCTTCTCATCCTCTGTAGAAAGAAAAGTAGAACCTCTTTTCCAAAGTAACATATCCTGAGATCCAAATTTTGATGTCAAGATACCTTTAAGGTATAGATGTTGGTTTAGCTTAGATGCCATAAAATGAAATGTCTCTCTGTAATTGATTCCTTCACAGTCAAAAAAAAATTCTAAGAAAGCAAAATAATATACATAACCCAGACTCTCTTATGTATTCCATCTGTACTTGGCTTATTTTTCTTACTCTATTAATTTTTCTACAACTTTATTCTTATATATTACTTTTACTGTCACTTTACACTTTTTCCTTTGTCTTTCAAGCCTACATACATTTATCCAACACTGTGATCCATTCAGAGGTTCTTTTCATCTGTATTTTTCTTTATTGTGTTCATTTCTGTAATTATTTTCTGACCTGGAACACTTTTTCTTTTAAATCCTATGTGGGCATGGCTAGGATCAACTCTGCATTCCTTCCTGTTAGCTCTTCCCAGTCCAACATGGCAGAGGCATGTTCACTGCCTCTGAGAGTCATGCACATAGCCCCACTTTCAGGAACACAGTGGGTCTATGTTGGCATTTAGCCACTTGTACCACTCTGCTCACAAACCTCATTTAAAGGCTCTGTAGCTTGACCTCCCAAAAGAGTCAGAGTCTATAGACATATATAGAGAATAGGCAGAATATATAGAGAATAGGCTATATAGCTTCCCAAGGAAGCAAACACCTCTGTCTAAGCCCACCAGAAACTTGCCAGTAAGCCACAGCCACATAGTGATACACAGATTAATAGAAATGAGTTAATTTACAAAAAGATGAACTTGGGATGTACTCACTCATAATTGGTTTCTAGAGATAAATAAAGGTCAGTGAGTCTATAATTTGATCTCCTAAAGAAGCTAAATAAGAAGGTGATCCCAAAGAAAAACATATAGCTATCCTCCTGATTATGGGAAGTAGACAAGATTGC
>NW_026068011.1:1774263-1822466 GCF_014885135.2 Alexandromys fortis
TGTAATATACATGTATTATATGAAATGCATAATATAATATAATATAATTATGATATGTATTATATCTTGCACACACATTAATTATGATTTAAGTTATGATGAGCTACATTTTACAGTGTGTTTATATTAGTGTGTTAACATAAGTAATTATATTAATTATAATATATACTATATCTTGTACATATAGTATAATATGATATACATTGCATATAAGACATAACATATAATTACATGCACTAGTGTGCTTAGTTCATGGTAAAGACTTGGGGAGTATAATTCAAATGAAGGAAAAATACAATCTAGTTGTTCTAAAAATGTTTTATAAAAATTTTAGTTGACTCAAATGAGAATTTGGAAGAACTTAAAATTAATATTTAAAATTTAGGATGGCATCAATTAAAAATATTAAATTGTCATCTCTAGTAGCATGGAACTCTCACTATCATTATTTACCATTAGTTTAGTACTACTCAATGAGATAAAAAAGAAAAAAAACTAAATTCTAAGTTTTGAACAGCTCTATTGGAAAATACTTGTCATTTTGTATTACCTGTCTGCAGCTATATCCCTGTTGCTTAAAAATGTTGCCTAATTATTCTGGACTATGGTTTTTGAGTATTTTTTCTCCATCTACATCAATCAAGTTGGTGTAGACAGTACAAGCAACATTGACTCAAAGGTCAAAGTTGCTTAGAGACTGTCGTGATTACTTAATTGTTGCTTCATAGATTTTGACATATACTTTAATCTTCCTAACACTGTTTTCTTCTGTAAGTGCATAGAGTAAAGACTTCCTTACAGGAAATGATGTGGTTCATAATGAAATATTTGAATCTCATTGTGTTTTCTTGTTTTAGAGACTCATTAAAATGAAGATACTTTCTTTTATTTATTAATTCCTTTATTTAAAACTGCAATGTTAAAGTTAATATAATGCCTCTTATATGGATGCAGTGGTCACAAAACAATATATCTATAAGAAAAGATGAAGCCGGGCGATGGTGGCGCACGCCTTTAATCCCAGCACTCGGGAGGCAGAGGGAGGCGGATCTCTGTGACTTCGAGACCAGCCTGGTCTACAGAGCTAGTTCCAGGACAGGCTCCAAAGCCACAGAGAAACCCTGTCTCGAAAAACCAAAAAAAAAAAAAAAAAAAAAAAAAATGGGTAAANCACAAAAAACAAAAAAAAAAAAAAAAAAAAAAAAGATGGTGAAGATATATATACAATCTCACAGTTTGACTTCCTCTTGGAAATGAATGCATGTGCTCCATGATTAACCTGAGGATTAGAGGTAACCCAGAAAAGGTGCAACAGTGTATGACCTAGCAGCTGTGCCCTCTTTCTTCCAGACCAAACAAAGCAGTTTCAAAACCACAAAATAAGGAAAAGCTTAGAGCCAAAGTTGATTCTAATCTTCATGATCTAAAAATTGCAATATTTTTAATCTACAAAAAAATGGGATAAAACCAGACTCTCTGAACATGGCAGACAATGAGGGCTGATGAGAAGCCAAGGACAATGGCACTAGGTTTCAATCCTATTGCATGAACTGGCTTTGTGGGAGCCTAGCCTGTTTGAATGCTCACCTTCCTAGACTTGGATGGAAGCGGGAGGACTTGGACTTCCTACGGGGCAGGGAACCCTGACTGCTCTTTAGACTGGAGAGGGGGAGAGGAGTAGGAGGAGGGGGAGGGAAATGGGAGGCGGGGAGAAGGCTGAAATTTTTAATAACAAATAAATAAATAAATAAATAAATAAATAAATAAATAAATAAATAAAAATATAACTCTTCAACTAAAGGTGTCATTTTTCAAATTCTGTCTCCTATTGTTATGATTGATTTCAGTTGTCAATTTCTTCAATCTAGAATCACATGGAAGAATTAAATGCCAAAAGTTTGATTACGGCCATGATTAGAAGAATAATCTTAACTGGTGTCCCATCTCCATGTAGGAACTTAGGCGTCATGGCCTAGGATCTGGACTCAATGGAAAGGAAAGAGAGAGCTGAGCACTAGCATGAATTCATTGATTCATCACTCTTTGTTCAGAACTGATGATGTAATCTGACAGGATTCCTCAAGCTCCTGCAATGATGGACTGTACCTTAGAATTGGGAAACAAGTAAACCCTTTCTCACTTAAGTTCTTTTGCCAGGGTATTTTATCAAGTCAACAGTAAAGAAATATATAATACCTACCAATAAAGCACTTAATTTATCGAATTAAATGCACATGCAGCTATAGAAGGTTTTAAACATGTTTTCTTAAAGTAGTAAGCATTCTTAAAATACATTATTCTCCTTCCTCATAATCTTGCTCATTCATAATGCATGAAGTCAAGAGTAATCCTTTAGTTGAAGGAAACTAATAAAATACAATCTTATCTATGTCTTACATTTTGGAACTATTAATGTAAAGATGCAGTTTGGGAACAGGCACTAACCTACAAGTTCAATATGATCTGTAACTTAATTTGACAACAAACCAGATGAAGAATTGGGCATGTGGATTTCCTCATTCTTAATCTTACATTTTTGTTATTTTTAGAATTCATAAATGACCAAAAAGGGCAGGGCTTTTATCTGGACCTTTAAAATGGATTCTGAAGAAACTTTGTATGTGAGAATGGTGTACGCATCTAATAATCTTTGAAATATTCAAAATTTCTAGTCTATCACCAGATATATCATTCTAGCTAACAAAGATAAATTTCTCTATGTATGCATAAGTGTTTCTAGTACCTTTCTTTCTTTCTTTCTTTCTTTCTTTCTTTCTTTCTTTCTTTCTTTCTTTCTGCCTGTTTGTTTTCTAAAGAAGGCATGGGTGGGTAGATGGTAAGTGGAAAGAATGTGGGAGGTGTTGAGGGAGAGGAAACCATAATCAGAATACATTGGAAAAAAATGGACTCAACGAAAAAAACAAAAGAATCCTGAAGAACACATCCTTTTCCAGATTATTGAGTACTGTATTTTCACCTTAAGAGCTCTTATACGACAGATACGTTATATTCTATATGTGTACAAGTTGAATATTACATTATTTTATTGTCTCATAGTGTTTCTCATGAGAGGATGCAAAATTCACTAGAATCATGGTTCTATGAAAATGATCACTCTAGATAATACTCACAATGCCAAAGTATTTGTAATTCATGTTAACAGTCATAATTGCAATATGTAAAGCATACAAGATTAAGTATCTCTACTTATTATGTGTCTTTTGTTTGTCTCTAAAGGCTAAGCTTAAATTAATTCAGACCAG
The DNA here is from genome assembly GCF_014885135.2 of Alexandromys fortis. NCBI lineage: Eukaryota > Metazoa > Chordata > Mammalia > Rodentia > Cricetidae > Alexandromys > Alexandromys fortis. Next base: position 1,777,527 of record NW_026068011.1, read on the forward strand.
TGTTAGAATCTTATTTTGTTTTTGTATGCCACACAGACACTTAGACACACACACACACACACACACACACACACACACACACATACACACACACACACTTTTAAATAATGTTACAAGTCAATCAAGAATCAAAAGTCTGATATCTTAGAGGTGAAGGAAAATTATAAAAAATTAGTTTGTAATATGAAAACTTGAAAATCTCATTGGTTCTAAACTTGTTCATTCCTTTGAATGTGAAACGCAATAAGTGTTTTGCTTCTAACAAACAGAAGGCTAAGGAAATATTCTCTTGCTCTATTTCTCTCTCTTTCTCATGTTTAACCCGAGTCAGCAATATATCTTAAATGAAAGAAGCTACAAGTGATATGGGGATGACATCAACATCTTGCCAGATTTAGGCCTTAATCCTGGTAAACTATTCGTGGAAGAATGCACGTGAATCCAACTTCAGATTTTCTGAACTATGAAGTGGATATGCCCTCAGTAAACCTTCAGGAAAGACCTCCCCTGTGATATCTTGATCTCAAGCTTGTAGCAGACTTCACGACAGAGAAACTAGATGTGTCCTGCCATCATACCTGAACTCAAACAGCTGTAAACTTACTAATATTTTGATGAACTCAATATACTCCAAAGCAATTGAAAACTTAAGTGTCCTTCCCAGGACATCATGTGATATTGGTAAGGTGAGGCTGTGCTACTGTTTTGTACAATACACAATGAACGTGCTTGCTTACTTTGAAGATCCAGTCATAAAACTTTGACTCTGGCCTTATTTGAGGATATATTTTCATACATGCCCTTATCCCTTACAGAGCTTTTGCACATAATCTCTGAAATATCTACTGAATCAAAATGTAATTTTTTTATTTTAATTTGAAGTTCCAAATGTCTGTGAGATTTTTTTTTGTACTGCCAATGCAACAAAGCAAATTATAGTTATTATAGTTCTGAAGAAGAATAAAAGCCAAAACCACTCTTCAGTCAGCATTTATAAACATTTCTCAAGTGGTCCTGTCAAATGGAAAGAATAGTTTTTATATTCAGTCTCACACTATGTAGAATGCTGCCTCAGCTAAGGCTAACCAGAAATCCTTTTGTCTTGTAAGTATATTGCTGCTATCATTTCCATTTTTTCCAGTTGTTTGTTTTTATTGCATCAAAAAGTGGCAAGTCTCTGAAGGTCTCATAATTGAATTATCCATTAAAAACTGCTGGAAATAATTACCATTGATTGGGGAAGAAGGTTGATAGTGTTTAAATGCTTCAAGCCAAGTAATGAATATGATAAGATGTGGGGATCAGACTAAGTGGAAGTGACTTCACAGTGTGTCTGATATTAGCAAATGTTTCTGTAGATTATTTATAGATGCTAAATATAAGGTTTCTGGGATGGATGGGGATTCTTCCAATTAGAGCATTCTGAAAGGTCAGCTCTAGAATTTGGAGTCAGTGTCTTTGTCTTTTTAACTAATGATGGCTAGTGGAATGTCATGCTGTGATTTTAGTCTTAGCTAATGTACTAAATTAGCAGTTGCCCCAGGATGTAATTATGGTTGGGGAACTGCAACTTGGGAATACTTCCTGTCAAAGGGTTAAAAATGAGACCAACTGAGAAATATAAACAAATAAGCTCTGAACTGTTCAACTTGAAGGAACGGTGATGTTAATCCATGACAACATGTCTGTTCATCTATAAAGCGCTGGTCTCTTACTGAACATTGTGGAAAGCAGGCATTATACAGTCAGTGCATGTAAAAGAATATTTGTAATGCCAAACTGTCATATAATACTAAGAACCCATGGTTAAATTCAATATATGAACACCTTCAAGTAGAAGAGAACTCAGAGGGAATGAAGAGCACTGGTATGTTATGGATAGCTGTTTGGAAATTAGAAGCATGATCTTTTAGCAAAGTAACAGTGTGAATTATGAAGGCATTGGAAGGAATTTATAAATAAACATTGTAGAATGCAATTTACAAACTTGGGAAAACTTTTACATGGAATCACAGACTCCTCAATGGCATATATACTTCAGACTATGGATAACAACAACATGAGGGAAAGAAGATGAAAGACGACAAATCTATAATGATCTGAATAGAAAAGAAGACACATGGGGTTGGAGAGACAGTTTAGAGAACTGGAGTTACGTTCACAATGGGTATCCCTCAACAAGCTACAATTTGACCTCTAAGGGATTGAATACTCTCTTTAGATTTCTGAAGGCACCTTCACACTCATGGCATATACTCATATAAATTCACACACACACACATACACACACGCACATGCACAAATAGTACGTTTAAAAGAGAGGAAACATCAGAGATGTTGTAATACTTACTGAAGATAAAGCAACAAAAAATGAAGCACTTTTATAACCATAGACTTTTATAAGCATGTCATCTGAACCTAATTTCATCTACTTTAATTTAAATTCTTCTTAATTGACTATGTTGCAAACATAATGTACATTTTTTTGTGCCTATGTATTTATATCTACATTTGTATTTCCAATTTTTTATATGGAAATTTAAAGTAACCTTTTTCTGGGGAAGGCTTATTTCTATTATTGATCTTTGTGAAGGGCATAAAGACCCTTGCTCATGTCAATATTTCTCACATAAGAATATGTAAGTAACTACCTGGGTAACTGTATAAGTAATAGCTTTGTTTCCCTCAATCATTGCAATCTTCACTGGAAAATAATTTGGAAAAAACATGGTTTATATAGATAGAAAACTCCCCATTTCATTCTCTAAAGATAGTTATAATTTGGGAGTTTATTTTTGGTTATATGCTAGGTTTTTGGTTTTGGTTTTGTTTAGCTCCAAGAAAGTTAATGTATTCATGTTAGAGGAATTAATAACATCATAGAATGGAACATACTTAAAGTGATTGTATTTTGTTAAATTTTATTGTAAGTACTTTTTACAGGGACTGCGGAAAAGCCTGTGTCATCCAACATGAGGACTTGCCTTGAATTCCTCAATCAATGTAAAAACTGCTTAAGCTGAATACCATTAATTCCAGCATTACAGAGGTAAGAGAAACTGAGCATCCTGGACATCAATGCCTATTCAGTAAAGCAAAAAAAGGGGGGGGGGTGAACTAGATGTTCACGGAAAGATCCAGTTTGAAAAAATGAAGTGGAATGAAACAGAAGAAAATATTTGTTGGCATGCAGCATTCTCAGAATCAATGCACATGAACCAGACAGTACACATATATGGGTATTCTTAATATTAACCTCTATTAGCTTAATACACACATACACACACATTTCATGTTCACGACATTCTTCTCTATAACAGTAGAAAACATTTTGGAATTTTATTTTTTTTTCTTTCTGCAAGAACCATTCGTCTTTAACTAAAATACAATTTTCCCATTAAAGTGTTTTCCATGACCTTAAATGTCCCTCTGGTGTTTCTTTCCTTAACAATTCAGTCTCCTGTTTCAGTTTCTCCCCTAACCCAATGAAGCCTTTATCAAATAATAATTATTTCCAAAGCAAATTTTGTGCACATTTTAAGAAAAATGATTTGTATGGTAAATTCCATAGCAATAATAGACATTATGTAGCATTGCATCCATTTACATGCAAAAATTTTATACAGGCCTGTGGTGGTACGGGAGAATTGTCTGTATTCTGTCAATTGTGTTTTAAATAAATGCTGATTGGCAAATCAGGAAGTATAGGAGGGAAAACCAGACAGGAAGTAGAAATGATGCAATGACAACAGGAGAATTCTGGGAAGGAGGAAGTTGATTCTTTCCACTCCTGCCCAGACCACCAAAGCAGCAGGATGTGATCTGCCCCACTGAAAAAGGTACTGAGCCACATGGCTAACATAGATCAGAATAATGGGTTAATATAAGCTATAAGAGCTAATAAGTAGCCTGACCTAATGGGCCAGTCAGCTTTATAACTTATAGAGATCTCTGTGTGATTTTCTTTGGGGCTTGCCGGGTGTGGGGAACCGGGCAGGACAGAAACCCAACAAGCAGGTCCCAACCAGGTTACATGTGGGATGATTCAGAGGGTAACCAACTGATTTCTATGTCTGGAAATAGTAATGAGGAGTAGAAGGCAAAGAAAGAGTCTTGCTTGTTGTCTCTGGCCTCCATTCATGAGCTGTGACCCACATATGTTCCAATGCACAGACAGGCACACATAAACATGCACACACAAAAGCTACTTATAAATTAAAATAGATGAAAATTTAAAACATTTGTAGAGTTTTAATAACTTCAAGACAATGGAGTGGGGAAGGGACTGCCAGACTAGAACCAGAGTACAGTTGAATATCAGCTTGAGTTAAGTTACCTAACAACTCACATTTCTTTCCTGAATACATTTTGAACTTTAGATGGAAGAATATAGGTTGTGCTGACTTCTGAATTTCTATTATCTTGATGAACGTTAGAATATTTAAAGATGATGAAACTAATTTTATGAAAAGTAACATGTTTGACATGTGTTATATTTTCTATGATAAAGAAATAAGGGGGATTGACTTGAATGATGGGTGTGTTGCATGTAATATTCACATCTTTGGGAGATGTTTTTTCTCTTTTGAATTATCCAAGAAAACTATGTGCAAAATAGTGATGCACTATGGACATGAATAACCTGAAAACAGTATTTTTTTATTCACTTCTCAGACAGAGGGGCAGGAGTCATCATGATTCTTTAATGGAAGAAAAGAGATGTATGTTTCTCTACCAAGAGCCTCTTTTCAGAATACTGCAGGTGAAACCCCTAGAAAAGAGTGAACTCAACAGCATCATGCCAGTTCATCTGAAGGAAAAGGAACAGAAGACACAAGGACTAATCCTATGCTAAACAAATCATTACATAGCTGGACTACATTTTGTAATAGACATGGCACTTCTCCACTTTTGCATGCATATTAAAGTAGCACATTTTATTCAGTGTCATTTTAAAAGACATATTCAAATAAATAAATATTTTATTGAGAAATGAAAAATGTTCTGCAATAATATAATTTCATCATTTTTATTGTACAATTACTAAATAATTATATTTGTGTAGCCTTGCAAATCATTACTATAAACATCATGTGGAGAGTGAACTATAACATGGCCACACAAGAGGTCTCTAGAAACATTACTGTTTAATTTATTTAATGCATTGTGTATCATGCTCTCTGGGTGACCTAAATTTTTTTCTCCTGTTAAAAGCATCATTAAAGAACACAAACTGGGTAATGAGGGAGAGTTACCTTGTAATATTAATAAAGCCCATGAGGGGCTATATTTTAAGAATAAATGAAATTAGGCTCAGACTAATCATAAACACTCCTGCAAATAAACAATCTTTTCTTATCTGGGCTAAGTAAGCTATTGAGAGACAGGATGTAGTGCAAAAGAAAAAGAAATAGTAGTTAAGAAAAAAATTAATTTACCTAATGGTGTTCTTGAAAATTTAGAAGTAGAAAAAACCTTGAAGTTGATATTGCCCTTAATTCATAGTCACTGAAGAACAGCAACCAAGAGCTAATGTAGCTTCACAAATACTTAGGATTTTGGCCGGCTTTGCTCAATACTAATTAGAGTTCTCACAATGACAGGGTCACTGTGGTAAAAAACACCGTGGTTTCTCAAAGAACGAGAGTAAGGAATAGACATTTCCTGCTAAGAACCGCAAGACTGGGCTTATAGATTTGTGCGAACATTGTCATTGTCAAATACATGAATAAAAATCTCAGCTCTCTGGTACCTTTTCTGTTTCTAATTGTTTCCTACTCTTAGCATTGTCTAAGTTAGGGTTGAAATATGGAGAATTTAGAAGATTTTAATAATAATATACAATATTATTGTATATTAACAATACTGAGTATAATAACAAATATACTCAATTCTAAAATTCTGAGTTTTACATGTATTTTTTTTTTTTAAGGATAACCTAGGTTGGAGACAAGTTCAGAACTGAGGTCTGAAGATAGTTTCCTCATCCAAATTTTCTTGATCTTGAAAATGAAGCTGACCTCTACTTTCTTTATGATATACTTTAGTTACCAAAGAAAGAATAAAGAGACATTGACTGCTGAGAACCACTCTGTTGTCAACAGAAGTAGTACCAGTTGGTAATAGTGATGGTTAACATTGCTTACCAAATTGACAGAATCTAGCATCACCTCAGCTGACCAACCCCTGAACCCTCCTATGTAGCAATTTTTAGTCAGGTAAAGATGGCGGTAAGAAGCTTTCTAGCTGTGGATAGAAAAAATCCCATGTGAAGAGCCCTGGGCACCAAAATGCCTAGCTCTCTAGTTTCTGACTACAAGCACAGTATGATCAGTTGTCTCACACTCCACCCACCTACCTTCCTCTTCAAGCATATTTTTATACCATTGAGAAAATTAATGCAGGAATCATTGTTTAGAACAAATTTGTCTGGTGCTCAGAATAAGTCCTTTCGATATGATGTTTACAAACACAAAAGGTATTTAAAAATTAAACACGATTGCTAGTAGAACTAAATTTTCATTATAAATCTTGACTTAGTATCCAAATTAAATCTTATAAAGAAACTCTCATGGCTATTGAGGGTGCTATATTCATTCATTATAATCCATTTACATGCTGGCTAGCTACCTATGGTAATCAGATTTAGCAATTTGAGATTCTAAAAGATGCATGGACAGTACAAAGAAAACAGGCACTAATCAGCTGTTGGATTTCAGTGTTTGCAACAAAGAATGATAATATGTTTAGGATTAGCACTGAGCATCCTATGTGAGATAAAAGCATTGGACAAGATGTTAAAGAGACAGAGAATAATCAGCTAAAATCCTTTCCCCATTTCTTCCTGTTTATATCTTCATTAAATAGTTATAATTTCAATTCTGTTTGAAGAGTAGGTACATAATAAAAACTTCAGTTTCATTAATGTTCAGTTTATTAGGTTTCACCAAAAACTGGCAAAATTGGAGAAGTAAATGAATGGTATGCTTTTCTATACATAGTGCTGGTAGATCCTATACCACTTAAAGTTTGTTCATCTTTAAATCCTGAATATGTGAGTTCAAGAAAACACAGAGTTGATATAATCCCCAATGTTCAAATTCTTATACACAATTTTTAGAAAGAATATATTTTATCTACTTACTGAGGGACCACTGGCAGTGGCATTGGTCTCTACTGCATATACTTACTTTTTTGGGATTCTATTCTCTTTGGATGTATAAGTTGCTCAGCCTAGATATAGTAGGGAGGGCCTTGGACCTTCCACAAAACAAAGTACCTTACCCTCTCTTAGGATTAGATGGGAGTGGTGTGGGAAAGTGTGTGAAAGAAATGGGAGGAGTAAAGGGAGTGAGAAATTGGTTTGATTGATATTTTTTTAAAAAAATCAAATAAATTAAAAAAAAGTCAATACAATATTTATAATTTTGAGTGCTTCTGCTTATATATGGAAGACCTGGAGATTAAAATGCCTTTAGGGTAATGAATTGATATATTTTCCCATTTATCTTTAAGCTAATGATGAACACAAACTAGAACCATCTGGGCAAAGTGCAATTATTCCAAATGACAAAACTCAGATGGTGGAAGATAAATTTTCTCAGAAGTTTTTTTTTTAACTGTTTTTTTCACATGTATGGTATTGCTTTCTTTTCCTTTGAGAGTCTTCTCCACAAATAAATTGCAGTTTTTTTAATGTCATTGTGTGTGATGCTTCATAATAAATTTAAAAAGAAATGCAGAGTTACAGAAAAAAAACAAATATGTGTGTTACTAAATATAATTATTCAGTCTGTGTAATATCATTTGTATGTTTGTTTTAAGGACTGGCCATTTGACACTGGACAACCAAGAGGCATGCTCTTCCCTGGGGAACAACACCTCTCTCCCAGTCTTCTTCATGTGACTGTAGCACTCCGTGAAGGACTCTGGCCTCATGAGCATCTCTCAACACCGTTTGCCATGTTCAATGGGACCATTCCTTTTCAGTTCATATGTGGCAGTCATGCTGGTGAGACTTTGTGCGTAGCTTCAGACAACACTAAAAGACACAATTTCACAACAAACTCCCTGATCTTCTAGCTGTTACTTTCTTTCTGCTCCCACTTCCTCAGTATTCCCTGAGCCTTAGGAATGGGACTGCAAAACATGTTTTCTAGAAATTGGGAAGATATAGTATGAGAGTGGTGAAGAGGTAACTGTTTTACCAAGCATGGAACATTTGAAACCAAGATAGTGACTTGGAAGAGGTGACAACAACATCAGATCACAACTGTAGTATGTTAGAGAAACTTCCTACTCATCTTTGATGCTTCTCAGAACCTACAGAAAAGCATATAAAATTATGTGGGTTATAAGTAACTGTTCCATTCTCTGATCTTTAAGTAGCACCTGCATTTTCTGTATTTAGTGCTCCTCATACCCTCTAGACAACATATAAGCTTATTTTCACAGAGAAAGGACATGTGGCCTAGGTTTACAGAATTAAAGTGCTGTAACATAGAGCAAGGAGGCACTGGGGCAAATTTAAAGTGACTCACTCTGCAGTGCCTATACAGTGCTACAGTCTGGGTCCCAAATGTTCCTTAGAGATCCACTGTTATTTGGTTCTTAAGGCAGCAGTGCTAGTTGGTGAGAAGCCTGTAAGAGGTGGAGCAGTGGATCCTCAGGTCACTGAGTACATAAATGGGCCTAAGTTATCTTCCTTGTTTTCTCTTTTGCTTTCTGCATTGAGATGTGAGTGCTCTGATCTCCAAATAATGTACAGTGAAAAGCTGAGTTGCCATGGGGTAGTAAATAATAAACCAGATTATTGAAAATGGTAAGTCAAAATAAAACATTTCTCTTTTTATGTCTGTTAAGTCAGGTATTTTGTGATAGTGAAGAAATGTGTATTTCACATGCACTGCTCTTAGTGAGTGAATAAAGAATGCCTTGAATTCTGGTGAAGAGTACAAATTTATAAGACCAGAGTAGCTGATGTAAAATCAGAACTCGAATCTCCTCATTTTACAAGTATATTGATAAAAAAACAAACATCTGTAGGAAGTATTATAAAGTTGACTATAATTCCATTATGTAAGCCACTAGTTCATGTTATCAAATTTTAGGCATGATGGTTTACACCTGCCATCCCACTACTCAAGACGTAGAGGCAAGACAATTGTGAGTTTGAACCAAGTCTGCTGCAGAAGAAGAGCCTGAGTCAAACAAATACAAATGGGGCTTCTCTATGAATAGTGTTCTTGTTAACAAAAACAACAAAGGCACAACAAAGCCAAGAAAAATTAAATTCAAACATTCACCCACAGAAAAGACAAGTCTATTGTGTGAATGACATGCACAGTGAAATGCTCCAGGGAAATAAAAATGAGCAAACCAGACCACTTATAAAACATGGCTTAATCCAATATGCATAATGTTCAGCAAAAGCAGCAAAATATAAGGGAGGCTACCAACTTAAATCTGGTTTATATAACGTTTACAGGCACAGGACATGATCTAGGCAGTTACAAGCTGTAATTACAGTGATTCTTTCAGGGAACAGTACTTACTGCATGGAATAAGTATCTGCTGTGTTTACAATGTTTTGTACTTGATTTTATTCAACAGCATTCTTTAAATATCTATTTATTTTGGAAATTACTTTAAAATAACACATTTATAATTGCATCCATTTTTTGGTATAAATGCATGAATTTCTTTTCTGTGACTGGGACAAAATATTAAGACCAGAAGCAAGTTAATGAAGAAAGGGTTAATTTTGGCTTATGGTTCCAGAGAGTTCATATCCACAAAAACAAGTATGACAGTATATAGGGCTGTCTGATGTCGTGAACTGCAAATAGAGAAAGGCTGCAGACCCTCAAAGCCTCGGGCCATTGCCATTGCCATCCTTCTCCTTCAGGGATCCCTCTCCTAAAGAGTCTGTTACCTCCCTATGAGTAGTCACCACCTGGGGACCAAGAGTTCAAGTACCTGAGTTTATTTTGAAGTGAAATTATCAATAATGACATTTTCACAACATTTATGTAGTCATGGTAATTTGACTATAATTTCATTGACTGGTTTTCCTTTTACTTAATAATTCTTAAATTCAGTAGTAAGAAATACTATTAATATAATAATATAGTTATATTAGCTTATCTATGTTTGTTTGTATGTGTGCATGCATGAAGATGTGTGTGCCTCATGCATATATAGAGATTAAAAAAAGAATGTCAAGTGTTACTGTCTATCAGTATCTGCAGTATTCTCATAAAACAGAGTCTGTCACTGAGCCAGCAGCTAGGATGTCTTGACAATAGAAAGTATGTGACCTTCTATCTGCTTCCAATCACAAGGCTGGGCTGCAGTTACAAACAAACACACTCGGATATCAGTGTTAGAGCTGGGAATTTGAACTTACATACAGCTGTTCAGCAATCCCCATTACACAATGAACCAGCTGCCCAACCTTAGGCAACAGTTTTATACTTAATCCTCTTAAACAATACAGACAAAATCCAGGTGGTAAAACAATCTACGTCAGTTCTTACCTTTAAAAGTGTACTGTTATTGTTGCATATTTTAATTCTTTTCTTTATTTTTGTACTTGAAGCTTGAGCTTCTCATTGTTTTAGACAATTTACATATATTTAATTATCTATATATTTAGTACACTGTGATTTGCCTTTTCTCTTTATATACAGATGCCTTTTCTCTTTGAAGAAAATGCAAATATTCTTCAAAATGTATCAGCCTGTGGTGTGGCACACCGTCTCTTTATATGGCATTGGTTTTGAAAGATGACTGTGCTGGTTACAGTGAACCCACTGACAGTCATTGCTCCATAGCATATTGTCATTGTCATACTTCTGTCTTACAGCATTCACTGTGACAGGGAGAAATCATCCATCAAACGTTACCCCTCGAAGCTATACTTTTATTCCTGGCAGCTCATAACAGCTGTGCTTTATCTTTGGTGTTCTTTATTATCCCTCTGATGTAGATTCCATCTTTTATTCTGCCTGTGATTCTTGTGCATATTGGAGATTTATAAAACATCTCATGTTCTTTCCTTAGTTTCTAAGTTGTCTCAGAAGTCGCCTTCAGATAGTTTCTTTGGTTACATTTTTCGATTTCCCAGAACTTCGGTCAGTGAAATGTACTGATCTAAGAAAGTACCTCAAGGTCTGGGAGAAAACACAGCTTTTTCACTTATTAAACAACCTGCCTTTGTGCTTGATTTGGCATTTAAAGAATGGCATTAAAATCTGAGTAAATAAAGAGGCAAGAATCCTTTAACTTTATTACTTTTTTTTTTTTTTTTGCCTCTGTGGTACCTAGAGAAGGCATTAGGTAATTATTTATAACAATCTATAATGAAAGGTTAAAAGATTATAGATTAAATATTCTTTCTGCTAGCTTCATGTGTCCTTTGTATCCATGGGTCAGTTTCCTAATAAAATTAGTATTTCTTCCAAAATGCCAAAGCTATTTTAGTTTAATAGCATATGGAGAATAAAATTATGATTAAAATGTATTTTGTGTTTTCAAAGTGACCAGATGCTTTTGTAACATGTGTGAGATCATATCTACTCCTCATTTGATCTCCAGAACTACAAACAAAAAAACAAAACCAAACAAATAATACCTAAGCAAAAATAATAGCTAAAATGGTTTCATCAATGAAATGATAATGAGAACTAGTATCAAAATGGAGCAACCATCCATAACTATACAGATATGTTGTTGGCACAGAGACTGGAAGACAGTGAAGCTTTTGGGCTTTTAATATGCATTCAATAAGACATTCAATCATGGTCATAGTTATTGAGCTGTTATCATCTAGAGACACAGGAAGACTATAAGATACTTAAAGATCATGCCCTTGTTTGTGCTTGAACAAAGTAAGATGTGAGACAGTTGCCTCCGGTAACTGTCTCCCCTAGAGAACAACTTAACTCTTGTAAATATTTCAAATAAACTATAGAAACAAGGGAAGGCAAATGATCATTTGTTAGAAAATAGGTGTAAAACTGATGTTAATTTAATAAGACAATATTTCCCTTGTGAATCCATATTGGTTAAACATTATATTTTCTTACTTTCATATAATTGTTTTTGAGAAGATAATCAAATAGTTTTTTATTATTTGTACTTCATCTATAGAGAAAGATGTAATATACATACAATCTATTAACACATGTATTGATTAGACTGCTTATTTTTTATATTTGTAATTATTTGAACTGTCTACATTTTAGACTATAATTTTCTGTTGGAAGTAAAGTTCTTAAAGTGACATATACACAATGAAATGGTTTTTTTTTACTCAATTTGTATTGAATATGCAATATACATATACATGTATATCAGACTGTCCTTGAATTATGGAGTTCCACAAAATTTGGTTTTGAAGTTGTGCCACCATACCCAGATTGGCAGTCAGTATTTTCCTTATTAAAACAGCAAAACAAAGAAAAACTTTCAATATTGAGACTAATTTTGTCTTTCTTTGTTGTTTATAGAATTAAATCAAAATTAAAATAATTTTCAAAATGGAAGGTTTTGGATAACTGTCGTCAAGGTAAAGGTAACTGTTTTACTTAGGTTTCTACTGTGATGAAACAATATGATAAAGAGCAACTTGGGTAGAAAAAATTCCTTGAAGCTCACAACTTTATGGTTACACTCCATCACTGAGAAAAGTCAGGGAAGAACCTCAAGAAAGGAATCTAGAGGCAGGAGCTGATGCAGAGGCCATGAACATACTTATTTGCTCCTCAAGACTTGGTTAGCCTGCTCTCTTCTCCATGCTGAGATCCCTGCTTATGGATAACATTGCCCCCAAAGAGTTGGGCATGCCCAAGTCAATTGCTAATCAAGGAAATGCCTCACAGGATTAGATACCTCTCATCTCATGTAGGCAGTTTCTCAACTAGAGTTTTCTCTTTATAGATGAAGCCAGCTTGTGTTAAGTTGACAAAAATCTACCAAGCACAGTATCACATGCTGTTAGCTAGAAGAACATTGTTTTATAAGACAGAAATGGAATCATTTGGGAAAGTAGATAAAGAATTGCTCAATGGCAATTTTCTGTTATCTAATTTTCATTTCTACTTTCTGAGATCATTTTTAAGTATTCTCTGAAGATTGACTCTGGAGAAGGGAACAGTGCTTATAATTTTGGGAGGTGAACTGTACTTAGAATTTGAAATGAATTTAAACCACAATAGTTTCTCCAGGATTTTGAATTTATATAATGCTTTATAAAAAAGTTTAAAAATTAGAACACAGGGTGAAACTTTCCTTAGTTTTTTTTTTTTTAAGTAATAAGCAAATCAGACAGATTTTTTTCCAAAGTTGAAGTAATTTACCTGTTTACAAACATAATTTGCTTTTGCTTTACCTTATTTCCAGTAAAAATATGCTTTACTCTCCAGGTTCCCACAGGCTATTCCTGCCAGGAAAGCAGGAAGGCTAAGTGCAGATCCTGACCTTCTTTCTAGTCCTCCTAGTTCTGTTCCCCAGTCTCATCTTCATCTCTGCAACAGAACACCTACAGCACCTGTCCAAATCTTATCTCTAGGGGAATCCATAGATCTTGATCTCCAACTCTTTGCTTTATCTCATTTCCCAACTTGGGCAAACACTCCCTGGGAACCCAAAGACAACTCCTGGAAAGGAAAGTTGGTAGACTAAATCCTCATCTCTTCTTCCATTTCTACAAGTTCAATTCACCAGTCCCATGTTCAGCTCTGTAGAAGATTTGGTGTTGTGCCTTCATTTCAATCTGCATCCCCATTATCAGTGAATGAAATAAGCAGATACTAGTAGACAACATAGATTTCCTCCTATGACCAATATAAAGCCTGACCAATAGCCCAAGACCATCCACATTTCAAAATCTCAGGTTCCAATACACAGAAACACATTTTACCTGGTACTCACAGTGGCCACATTTATCAAGACCCCACCACACCCACATAGGAAACAAAGAGGAGGCAGAAACCAAGGAACAAAACATTCATCCAATGAAAATAATAGCAAATTTCAGTGCTTAGAATTTTAATCTACATAATCCCAGATGCACAGATGCCACTGTAAAAGGCAATTATAACAACCAAGACAATGTATCTCCAAGAGAGGCAAGCCCAACAACTGCCATAGCAAGTCATTAATATTCTAATCTATTTGAAAACCAAAGAATGACCTTATAACAGCCTGTATGAGGATGATAAATATCCTTTAAAAAGGCCTTAAATTTATGAAAAAATAAAGAGTAACAAGAAATAAATAAAAGAGTGCAAGACTGTTAGTGAAATAGAATTAGTAAAGACAACTCAAACTGAGTAAAATTTGGACATGAAAATTTTAAGAACTTTAACAAGAACTGCAAAAAAAAGCCTAACCAAAAAAAAAAAAAAAGAATTATATGCATTGGTTAACAAAATGTTATGTTAAAAAAAAAAAACTCTAGCTAAAAATATCCAGGAAGCCTTGGACACTATGAAATACTACATCTATGAATAACAGAAATAGAGGAAGTAAAATGAAACTAGGTCAAAGGCCCAGAAAATATTTTCAACAAAATTATACAAGAAAATAATCCCTCACTTAAAGAAGTAGATTCTTATAAAACTACAAGAAGCATACAGAACACCAGATAGACTGGAATAGAAAAGAAAGACCTCTCAGCACATAATAATGAAAGCAATATATATACAGAATGAAGAAAGAACATTAATAGCTGCAAGGGAAAAGAACAAGTAACAAATAAAGACAGTCATATCAGAATTGCAAATGACTTGTCAATGGAAACTCTAAAAGCCAGAATGTCCTGGACAAATGTTTTACAGACGATAATAGACCACATATGCTATTGCAAACTCTATACCAAGCAAAAATTTCAATCACCATAGATGGAGAAATTATGACATTCCATGATAGGCAAAATTTAAGCAGTATCTATCTGCAAATTCACCCCCCAAAAAGATGCTACAAGAAAAACCCAAATTAGAAGAGATTAATCACACCCAAAAGTAATCCCAAATGTGCAAATGAAGACTGCTTGCTTGTTTTCCAGCAAAAAGGACATGTACACTTTTTGTTTGTACTTTCAGTACATGGAACTATGTAGTGATGAGGCAAGCAGGCCTGCTTTTCATTCTGCCTGGCTCCCACATGGTTAGCTTTATACCCAAAATAACAACACACAAATTGTATTCATTTAAACACTGCCTGGCCCATTAGTTTCAGCTTCTTACTGGCTAATTATCACATCTTGGTTAACCCATTTCTCTTAATGTGTGTAGTACCATGAGGTGGTGGCTTACCAGGAAAGATCCTAACCTACATCCATATCAGGTTGGACAAACATGGCGACTGCCTGACTCTGCTTTTTTTCTCCCAGAATTCTGTTCTGTCTACTCCATCCACCTAAGGGCTGGCCTATCAAAAGGCCAAGGCAGATTCTTTATTAACCAATGAAAGTAATACGTAGACAGAAGACTCACCTACATCAGAACCATGCCCAAAGTGGGCCAGTATCTTAAAGGCTATTAAGTTAAGGAATTTCCACAACACAGATGAGCAAATCAAAAAGAAGGAAACACACACACACACACACACACACACACACACACACAAACCACCACCACCTCCAACAACAACAACAAAACAAAAAGGACTGAATAATTAGTCATTGATGTCTCTCAATACTAATGGTTTCAATTCCCAATTAAAAAGACAGAGACTAATAGAAATCATGTGAAAACAGGATTGATTCTTCTTCTGCATCCAAGAAACACACCTTAACATCAAGAGCAAGTTCCAGGACAGGCTCCAAGGCTACAGAGAAACCTTGTTTTGAAACAAACAAACAAAAAAAATGACCTAAACTTGGGAAAAGGTGTGGAAGAAAATATTTCAAGCAATGGGAACAGAGAAACAAGGTGGTGTAGCCATTTTAATATCTAACAAAATAAGCTTTAAACCAAAAATAATCAAAAGAGACCCATCTCTCTTTTGAAAGGTCATTGCATACTAATCAAAGAAAAACCAGTCAAGAGGATGTTTCAGTTCTTAACATCTATGCCCCAGACACTAGTGCAGACAAATATTTTACAAGAAACATGGCTACAGCTAAAATTATGGATTAATCATCACAGACTGAGAATATATGACAGTAATGCCTTACTGTTGCCAGTAGACAGGCCACCCAGACAAAAAATAAACAGGAGCTAATTGCAGATATTTACAGAACATTTCACTCAATCACACACAAAATATAAACCTTCTAATAACCTCATGGAACTTTCTCCAAATTGACCACATACTTAGAAATGAAGCAAGTCTCAGCAGATACAAGAAAATTTAAATAACTCCTTGCATTCTATCAGGCTACTGTGTATTAAAGCTGGATGTCAACAATAAAGGAAAACACAGAAAGCTTAGAAAACCTTGGTGTTGAAATAGGAAGCGGCGGGGCTGCGTCCCCAACACCCCAGCCGCTTGGCTAGCTCATGCCCAAAATAACAACACACAAACTGTATTCATTTAAAAACTGCCTGGCCCATGAACTCCAGCCCTTACAGGCTAATTCTCGCACCTGGACTAGCCCATTTCTAATGATGTGTGTAAGCACCCCAAGGTGCGCTTACAGGGAAGATTCTAGCCTAAGTCCATCGTGGGTTGCAGCTGCCTGAGAGAGCAGATCATGGCGGCTGTCCGGTCCCTCTGGAAGCAGCGCAGAGTCTGACCTCACTTCCTCTTCCGCCCAGAATTCTATTCTGTCTTCTCCTCCCATCTATGTTCTAAGCTATGAGGCCAAGCAGTTGGTTTATTGCTCAACCAATGAAATCAACAGATTGATATGACACTCCCACATCACCTTGGAAACTGAATGGCTCTCTATCAAATGGAATACATCAAGACAGGAATTAAAAAGAAATTGTTTAGTGTCTAGAATTGAATAAAAATGAAATACACAAGATATAAAAACTTAATGGGACACAGTAAAGGTGATTCTATGAGACAAATTCATACATAGCACTAAGCATGTACACAGAGTCATCACCCCTATGCTCTAGCACTGTTATTACAGGAAGGTACACAGCACACTTTAGAAAGTGAAATAGACAAAACAAACCAGCCACAACACTTTTATCTATAATGTTGTGCTAAGCAAATAATATGCTAGAGACACTGGAGCACAAACCTTTCAGATGTTAGCAACTTACCCAATTTTATCTATTAATAGAATGAAAAACTTGAATAGTCTTTTATAAGCATCCTCACAACGAATTTATCAATACTATAAACGTTCCCATAATAAATTTCTCCCCAATACAAATAAATTATTTCAATAAATTTCATTTTACATAGCTGGGATTATATTCAAATTGCCTCTTCCATACAGAAATCAGGTTCATGAATGGATGAAATATTTTTCTATATTAATATTTATAAATGTATTTACATTTTTGCCACATGTTTTCCATTTATACAGCATAGAGTTGATGCATATGTTAATACTTTCAGCTCTTCTGTATATAAAAGTGAAAAATAAACTTTTCTCAGATTAATGGTTTTATATTGGCTGTGTTAAAAATGATTACACTTCTAATTGCTTATAAAATATTTAATAAAATGCCCAGACTAAAGAATTTCTTATGACACAGACAAAATAATGTGTTAAGCTGAATGTTGGCTTTGGTGTAAAGCTCTGGTAAAGAAGTGCTACAATCTGAAGAAGAAAAGTGTTGAATTGTATGAACGTTGCTTGTTCTCCTGTTCATTTCCTGGCTGCCCAGACTCCCAAAATAACCACACAGACACTGTATTGATTAATACATTGCTTGGACCATTAGCTCTAACTTCTTATTGGCTAACTCTTACATCTTAATTTAACACATTTCTAGTAATCTGTGTACTGCCCCAAACCTATGGTTAACTGGCAAAGTTTCAGCATGTCTATCTCTAGCAACAGCTAAATGGCTTCTCTTTGACTCTTCCCGAATTCAGTTTAGTGACCCCCCCCCCAGCTCTACAGTGCATAAGGCAGTTTCTTTATTAATCAATGGCATTCACAGCATAAAATGGGGAATCTCACATCAGTAATGATTAAACATAGTAAATGCTCCCAAAGTAAGAACGGATTTTGCATGTATGTCTCTACTTACAGTTTAATTAAAGAATCCAAGTATTCTAGATTTTGTCATTCAATAATTTTAAATAACTTATCGGACAGTGTTATGGTAGTTTAAAAAAAGGTTGAATACCTACTCAATTGTTAAAATATCTTCTATCTTCTGCCTATTTATGTAAGAAAAATTTTCCTCAGAAAAATTAAAATGAGCCCAGCAGTGGTGATGCAATTCTGGGAACCTCTGTGAGTTTGAGGCCAGTCTAAATCATAGAATGAGTTTCAGGACAGTCACGCTGCAAAGAGAGATTTTGTCTCAAAAAAAAAAAAAACCGCATGCAAACAAAAACAAAGTAACAAACAAATAATAAAATCAAATTATCAAAGTAAACAAAGCACCTAAGTGCATAACTCATTTTATTCATTCTAGAAGAATGTATGTTCATCCATAATTTTCATCCAGTAATAAATCATTAGAAACTACATTAAATATATGCTGTTCTTTACATTTAAATATTGCTTTCAGAAGGTACAATATTTGAGAAGAGTATAAATATAAGTTTTTATGAACAAAATTTCCTACAACTGAAGGCTTATTTGTTACTGGAAAGAACATATAATTATATTTGTACAATAATCTGTATTTTATTTTACAATGTTTACTAGTTAGAATATGATATATTATATAGATAAATTCACACACAAGCATATTTTGTTTCTAAATATTGCAATTAATACATTTAAAAAATATTGTAATGAGTTGGTATGCTATATTTGTGCAAAGTCTTCTATTATGACTCAGTAGAAGATCAATTGCCTATCATGGGTGAAATCCCATGACCGTGAAACAATTTAAATCATAGTGGGTAGGAAATAAACATGTAAAAATGTGTAGAAGAGATATCTCAGCATATAAAGGCACATGTTGCCCAGACTGTTGTCCTCTGAATTTAACACATAGAAAACACACACAGAGACATACACTTTCCATCTCCCTCCCCCAAACAAGTACCCCTCCCTTGTCAGCCCAAAGAGCAATCAGGGTTCCTTGCCCTGTGGGAAGTCCAAGGACCACCCACCTCCATCCAAGTCTAGTAAGGTTAGCATCCACGAAACTGCCTAGGCTCCCACGAAACCAATAGGTACAGTAGGATCAAAAACCCATTGCCATTGTTCTTGAGGTCTCAGTAGTCCTCCTTGTCTGCTATATTCAGCGAGACCGGTTTTAACCCAGGCTTTTTCAGACCCAAGCCAACTGGCCTTGGTGAGTTCCCGATAGAACATCCCCCTTGTCTCAGTGTATGGGTGCACCCCTCGCGGTCCTGAGTTCCTTGCTTGTGCTCTCTCTCCTTCTGCTTCTGATTTGAACCTTGAGATTTCAGTCCGGTGCTCCATTGTGGGTCTCTGTCTCTGTCTCCTTTCATCGCCTGATGAAGGTTAATATTCAGGAGGAAGCCTATATGATTTTCTTTGGGTTCTCCTTCTTATTTAGCTTCTCTAAGAACCCGAATTATAGGCTCAATGTCCTTTATTTATGGCTAGAAACCAAATATGAGTGAGTACATCCCATGTTCCTCTTTTTGGGTCTGGCTTACCTCACTCAGGATGGTGTTTTCTATTTCCATCCATTTGCCTGCAAACTTCAAGAAGTCCTTGTTTTTTACTGCTGAGTAGTACTCTAATATGTATATATTCCATACTTTCTTCATCCATTCTTCAATTGAAGGGCATCTAGGTTGTTTCCAGGTTCTGGCTATTACAAACAATGCTGCTATAAACATAGTAGAGCATATACTTTTGTTGTGTGATAAGGCCTCTCTTGGGTATATTCCCAAGAGTGGTATTGCTGGGTCCATGGGTAGGTTGATCCCAAATTTCCTGAGAAACCTCCACACTGCTTTCCAGAGTGGTTGCACAAGTTTGCATTCCCACCAGCAATGGATGAGTGTACCCCTTTCTCCACAACCTCTCCAGCAAAGGCTATCATTGGTGTTTTTGATTTTCGCCATTCTGACAGGTGTAAGATGGTATCTTAAAGTTGTCTTGATTTGCATTTCCCTGATCGCTAAGGAAGTTGAGCATGACCTTAGGTGTCTTTTGGCCATTTGAACTTCTTCTGTTGAGAGATCTCTGTTCAACTCAGTGCCCCATTTTATAATTGGGTTGATTAGCCTTTTACGGTCTAGTTTCTTGAGTTCTTTATATATTTTGGAGATCAGACCTTTGTCAGTTGTGGGGTTGGTGAAGATCTTCTCCCAGTCAGTGGGTTGCCTTTCTGTCTTAGCGACAGTGTCCTTTGCTTTACAGAAGCTTCTCAGTCTCAGGAGGTCCCATTTATTCAATGAGGCCCTTACTGTCTGTGCTGCTGGGGTTATACGTAGGAAGTGGTCTCCTGTGCCCACGTGTTCTAGAGTACTTCCCACTTTCTCTTCAATCAGGTTCAGTGTGTTTGGACTGATATTGAGGTCTTTCACCCACTTGGACTTGAGTTTTGTGCATGGTGATAGATATGGGTCTATTTTCATTCTTCTACAGATTGACATCCAGTTTTGCCAGCACAATTTGTTGAAGATGCTCTCTTTTTTCCATTGTATACTTTTAGCTCCTTTATCGAAAATCAGGTGTTCATATGTTTGTGGGTTAAAGTCAGGGTCTTCTATTCGATTCCATTGGTCGACTTCTCTGTTTTTATGCCAATACCAAGCTGTTTTCAATACTGTAGCTCTGTAATAGAGTTTGAAGTCAGGGATGGTAATGCCTCCAGACGTTCCTTTATTGTATAAGATTGTTTTGGCTATCCTGGGTTTTTTGTTTTTCCATATAAAGTTGATTATTGTCTTCTCCAGATCTGTGAAGAATTTTGATGGGATTTTGATGGGGATTGCATTGAATCTATAGATTGCTTTTGGTAGAATTGCCATTTTTACTATGTTGATCCTCCCAATCCAAGAGCAAGGGAGGTCCTTCCATTTTCTGGTGTCCTCCTCTATTTCTTTCTTCAAAGACTTGAAGTTCTTGTCAAATAGATCTTTCACTTCCTTGGTCAGGGTTACCCCAAGATATTTTATGCTCTTTGTGGCTATCGTGAAAGGTGATGCTTCTGTGATTTCCCTCTCTGTTTCCTTATCCTTAGTGTATAGGAAGGCAACTGATTTTTTGGAGTTGATCTTGTATCCAGCCACGCTACTAAAGGTGTTTATCAGCTGTAGGAGTTCTTTGGTAGAATTTTTGGGGTCGCTTATGTATACTATCATGTCATCTGCAAATAACGAAAGCTTAACTTCTTCCTTTCCAATACGAATCCCCTTGATCCCCTTATGTTGTCTTATTGCTATTGCTAGAACTTCAAGCACTATATTGAAGAGGTATGGAGAGAGTGGACATCCTTGTCTTGTTCCTGATTTTAGTGGGATGGCTTTGAGTTTTTCTCCATTTAATTTAATGTTAGCTGTCGGTTTGCTGTAGATAGCTTTTATTATATTTAGGTATGACCCTTGTATCCCTATTCTCTCCAAGACCTTTATCATAAAGGGGTGTTGAATTTTGTCGAATGCTTTTTCCGCATCTAATGAAATGATCATATGGTTTTTTTCTTTCAGTCTATTTATATGGTGGATTACATTGATAGATTTGCGTATGTTGAACCAGCCCTGCATCTCTGGGATGAAGCCTACTTGATCATAATGGATAATTTTTCTGATGTGTTCTTGAATTCGGTTTGCCAGTATTTTATTGAGAATTTTTGCGTCGATATTCATGAGTGAGATAGGCCTGTAATTCTCTTTCTTGGTTGGGTCTTTGTGTGGTTTTGGTATCAGGGTAACTGTAGCTTCATAAAAGGAATTTGGCAATGACTTTTCTGTTTCTATATTGTGAAATACGTTAAGGAGTATAGGTATTAGCTCTTCTTGGAAGTTCTGGTAGAATTCTGCGTTGAACCCATCTGGTCCTGGGCTTTTTTTGGAAGGGAGATTTTTGATAACAGTTTCTAGTTCTTCGCGACTAACAGGTCTATTTAGATCATTCACCTGGTCTTGGTTTAGCTTTGGTATATGGTACTTATCTAAAAAAATGTCCATTTCTTTTGCATTTTCCAGTTTTGTGGCATACAGGCTTTTATAGTAAGATCTAATGATTCTCTGGATTTCCTCTGTGTCTGTGGTTATGTCCCCCCTTTCATTTCTGATTTTATTTATTTGCGTGTTCTCTCTCTGTTGTTTAGTTAGTTTGGATAGGGGTTTGTCGATCTTGTTGATTTTCTCCAAGAACCAACTTTTTGTTTCATTGATTCTTTGGACTGTTTTCTGTGTTTCTATTTTGTTGATTTCTGCCCTCAGTTTGATTATTTCCAGTCTTCTACTCCTTCTGGGCACCTCTGCTTCTTTTTTTTCTAAAGCTTTCAGGTGTGCCATTAAGTCCCCAATGTATGCTTTCTCTGTTTTCTTTAAGTGGGCACTTAGTGCTATGAACTTTCCTCTTAGCACTGCTTTCATCGTGTCCCATAGGTTTGAGTATGTTGTCTCTTTATTTTCATTAAATTCAAGGAAGACTTTAATTTCTTTCTTAATTTCTTCCTTGACCCAGGTGTGGTTCAGTAGTTGACTGTTCAGTTTCCATGAGTTTGTCGGCTTTCTGGGGGTAGCATAGTTGTTGCCATCTAACTTTAATCCGTGGTGATCTGATAAGACACAGGTGGACACTGATATTCTTTTGTATCTGTGGAGGTTTCCTTTGTTTCCGAGTATATGGTCAATTTTTGAGAAGGTTCCATGAGCTGCAGAGAAGAAGGTATATTCTTTCCTATTTGGGTGGAGTGTTCTGTAGATGTCTGTTAAGTCCATTTGCTTCATTACCTCCAATAATTCTCTTAATTCTCTATTAGGTTTCTGTCTGATTGACCTGTCCATTGGAGAGAGAGGTGTGTTGAAGTCTCCTACTATTAGTGTGTGTGGTTTTATGTCTGCCTTGAGTTTTAGAAATATTTCTTTTACATAAGTGGGTGCTTTTATATTAGGGGCATAGATATTCAGGATTGAGATGTCATCCTGATGAATTGTTCCTGTTATGAGTATAAAGTGTCCATCTCGATCTCTTCTGATTGATTTTAGTTTGAAGTCAGTTTTGTTGGAAATTAGTATGGCCACACCTGCTTTTTTGTTAGGACCATTTGCTTGAAAGACCTTTTCCCAACCTTTTACTCTGAGTAGATGCCTGTCTTTGTGGTTGAGATGTGTTTCTTGCAAACAGCAGAATGTTGGATCCTGTTTTCGTATCCAATCCCTTAGCCTGTGCCTTTTTATAGGTGAATTGAGACCATTAATATTAAGTGATATTAGTGACCAGTGGTTGTTTACTCCGGTTATTCTTACTGTTTTCGGTAGTAGAGTTTGTGTGTGTCCCTTCTTTGAGTTGTACTGGTGAAGGTTCGCTAGATTCCTGAGTTATTGTAGTCAGTGTTGGCAATGTTGGATTCCTTGGGTTGCGATTTTCCTTCTATTACTTTCTGTAGCGCTGGATTTGTGGCTACGTATTGTTTAAATTTGTTCTTATCCTGGAATGTCTTGTTTTCTCCATTGATAGTGAATACTAGCTTGGCTGGGTATAGAAGTTTGGGTTTGCATCCATGGTCTCTTAGTTTTTGAAGAACCTCTATCCAGGACCTTCTGGCTTTCATGGTTTCCATAGAGAAGTCAGGTGTAAGTCTGATCGGTTTACCTTTATAAGTTACTTGGCCTTTTTCCTTTGCAGCTCTTAATATTCTTTCTTTAACCTGTATATTTTGTGTTTTGATTATTATATGGCGAGGGGATGCTTTTCTTTGATCCAGTCTGTTTGGTGTTCTGTATGCTTCTTGGATATTCAAAGGAATATCTTTCTTTATGTTGGGAAAGTTTTCTTCCATAATTTTGTTAAATATATTTTCTGGGCCTTTGAGCTGTAATTCTTCCCCTTCTTCTATTCCTATTATTCTCAGGTTTGGTCTTTTTATTGTGTCCCATATTTCCTGAATGTTTTGTGATGAGAATTTGTTGGCTTTGCTGTTTTCTTTGATCAGTGCGTTTATTTTCTCTATGGTGTCTTCAGAATCTGAGATTCTTTCTTCTATTTCTTGTATTCTATTGATTATGCTTGTTTCTGTAGGCTCTGCTCGTTGACCTAGATTTTCCGTATCAAGCTGGTCCCCCATTTGTGTTTTCTTCCTTGCTTCCATTTCATTTTTCATTTCTTGAACTGTTTCCATTACCTGTTTGTGGGTCTCATGTACGTAATTACTCAATTCTTCAAACTTTTTGTTATACTTCTCATCCATTTCTATAAAGGTGTTTTTTACATATTGTTTAAGGGACTCTATTGCTTTCATAAAGTCGATTTTTTCCACTTCTTCTGTGTTAGGGTGCTCAAGACCTTCTGTTGTAAGATCATTGGGTTCTGGTGCTTTCATGTTGTTTTTCAGCTTATTGGGTGAATTTTTGCCTTGGTGCCTGCCCATCTCCTCCTATTGCTGCTATCTAATGGGTCTTTTAAAACCAGATCAGGTTTCTCTGCTGGCCAGAGGCTTCTCTTGCAAAATGCCCTCGTTCTGTTTCCTGGCTTCTGCCAGGGGCCAAGATCCCTCTCACCCCTCAGATGGGTCTTCAGGAAAAGAACCAGGTTCCCTGTTTGCCAGGGACCTCGCCAACCAAAGGCCTACCTCTTTAATTTAATTGTCCTGGGGCGATCTGCTCTCAGTGTTGTGCTGGTGCCTGCAGCCTGCGTTGCCTGCTACTGTGTCAGTACCCGCCGGTCCGGCCTGCGTCAGCTGCATAGCCTGCTGTGAGTTGGTTCTGCCCTCTGCCGCTTTCTGCCCAACGCTGCTGTGCGTCGGTTCCTGAGTTTAAAATTTTATTGTAAAATATCACTAATGTGTCAGAATTTAAATTATTGAAATCACAAATTTGATAAAAGAACTAGCATAAGTTTTCAACACAGGAAGTATATTGATTCAAAATTAATTTTAATAACATTGCAATAAAGTTTACACAACACAATTTTTTTATTAACTGTTGCTTATCTTTCAAGCGCTGTGTTAAGCAAAAGTAATATTTCAGTTTGTCTCATTCTTTTAAAATGCATTAGTACTATAATTAACTGAAAATATCGGTAGCATTATTTTTAATTAAGTAAATCATTAATTAGATTTTCCAGTACAATCACAGTTTCCCCTCCCTTCCTGATCTCTACCCAGTCCCTTCCTCCAACTTAAACCTATCTACTCCTTCTCCTTTGCCTTTAGAATAGTGCAGTCTTTCCATGTAGATTAGCCAGTCTAGGAATATCAAATTAGTATTTCTATTGTTATTTCCTTTCAGAGATTTATAATTAGTGTACATTTATTCATCTTTGTAGTTCAATGTATTTCTGTGTTTTTTTCTTTTAAGTGTTCTTATGTACTTTAAAATACACACACACACATATGCACACAAACACACACTGTATTTACAACCTTCCCTTTTTCCCTACAATCCTAGTGTGTATTGCCTGCTTTCTTTCATATCATTGAAAAGGTTCTGCACCCTGGTAAGCCTCTATGCTAACACAATAATCCAAATCAGACCAAATAAACTGAATTAGAAAAAGCCCAGGTTTAATAGATATCAACACTCTCAAGTGGATTTCCAGCCCCCCAGAGTGGAGCTGGGGAAGAATGATTGGAAAACTATGTGTTATTTCTCTGGGTGCTGGGTGTTCTTTGGGTGCTGATTAAATTCCCTGTGGGAGAGGTCTTGAGCATCTCTGGAGGGAGGTCATCTTTTGGCAGGCTTTCTCAGGTGTGGAGTCTAGACTTAGGCAATTCTCAAGGTAGGGAGCTTAGAATGGAACTTCCACCTGAACAATCATGACATCCTTTTCTGTAACTATTTTTATTATACACTAACATGTAATCATATATAAATATGGAATACTATTTATAAAATATATAACACATAAAATATCAAATAATATTTTCTACATTACATGTTTTATTTTTTTTTTCCTGAGTATATTTGGGTTCCTTTATTTATATGATTTTAGAGTTCACCACTTGGTAATTGACAACTAATCAGGGATTTCATCTGTTGGGTAAATTGATCTTCCTCTTAGCAGTCATTAATTACTGATGGCTCTTCACCCAGAGTTGTACTTATGCAAGTTTCCCAACCTATGTTAAGTCAACCAGTGTTGTCATTATTCAGGTCTTACTTAGGTTGTCATACTGTTTTCTTCTCTTTTTCTTTGTCATTTGAGGTCAAACACAGCAAATAAGTCACTTGGTCATGCAAGTATGATTTACAAAATGAATTATTATGTTTTAATTATTTGTGTTTAGGAAGCATTTTCTTTCATTTCATTAGAAATTTAAAAACATTTTACATTTTCAGTTTATTTCTAGGCTATAAAAAGATATCAAAGTTCAAAATGACGTTTAAAAATTGCATACATTTGAATCTATTTAATATCTAGTCTCATGTAGTCAACAATATATTATACTTCTTAAAAGTTTTGTTTGTCTCTCATTTTTATACAGTGGCTATAGATTATAAAATAAAACAAAAAGTTTTGGGTTTTGTTGTGTCTTGTTGTTAATAGAAGTTCTTTTATTCTTTATCTTATATTTTTCTTTGAGATTACTGTGTTTCCTTACCAGATGAGTGTGTGTGTGTGTTTGTGTGTGTGTATCAACCCCTTTCAAATTGTGTGCACAACAAAATTATATCATGAAAGTTTTACTTGGATGTAGAATATGGACTATCAATCCAGATTCCTAATTAATACACAAACATACACAGAAATATTTTCCATGAGATTTTGTTCTTCAGACACATTTCCTACATAATTCTACATGCAATACAGAAAGGCAATATGCTTTTTATTTCATTGTGAATATGTACATACTTGTTTTTAATTAAAAGCAAACTTCTATTGAAATAATTATAAAAATAAACACATTTTCCCTCCTCCCTTGCACATTAAATTAAAGTGATACAATTTAAAATCAACCAGAGCTTTCTTGAATCACTGCTGCATGAAAGATTATCCTATCAACTTGTTTTAAATTTTAGGGATAAAAATTCAACAAAGGGAGGCTAGCCAATTTTCTTTACTATAGTTAAATTCACCAAAAGTTTAATTACTTAAAAATTATTTTCTCCAAGGTTTTAAAGAACTTAGATTTGGAAATCAATGCATCTAGATATGTTTCAGGCATAAACATTTTTTCAATTATCTTTTATCAGAGGTTTTATGAAATTTTTAAACAAAGTGTTCTTGTGTAGATTTGTAAGATTTTATTGCTGCCAACTCATTTAATTCATAATTTTCTTCTCCTTCAAGTACAACATTTACCTGTTAACTTTTTATTTTCAAAGTAAACAACATCAACAGGTGTAATATCTTTCTGCATAGTTTCGCTTGTTTGTTGATTTTTCTGTAACTGAAAATTAGAGAACTTTCCACTGGATTTTCCTATTGTAGTTTATCTTCAAATGTATTTTCTAATTTATCATATAACTCATAATAATGATGGAATATGCTTTGTAATTATTTGAGAAATAGGTGACAAAATAAATGATCTCTTCCACAAGCAATAAACTGCAGGCACTTGTGTAATAAGTGCTGATGACCATACATATATAGAGGGGGAAAAAGATACTCACTGGTGATCATTTCCCCCATCTTTCATGTGAAAGAATCTCTCATAGAAACATTGCAGCAAGCATCTGTGTGGACCCTCTGTGATAAACATTGCTGGCCATTCACTCGTATGTAAGGAAAACACTTGTTATTGATCACATTCCTTTATTTCATGTGATTTTCTCAGGCTTGTATTGTAGTATGACTTTATGTATCTGTAGTAAAAGACTTATGTCCCTGCTGTCTAGACCTGAAATAATCACACAGAAACTGTACTGCAACATGTTGGGCCAATGACTCTAGTGTATTCCAAGCTAGATTTTTGCATCATAAATCAACCCATTTTTATTATTCTGTTTATCACCACAAGGTTGTGGCTAAACAAGTGAAGTTCCAGCATCTATCTCCTTCAGCAGCTACATGGTATCTCTCGGGCTCCTCCTTCTTTTCTTCTCTATCTCTGCTTAGATTTTCTACCTTGCTCTATTATACCCTGTCATAGGCCCAAACAGCTTCTTTATTTATAAACCAACAAAAGCAACACATATAAAGAAGAACTTCCTAAACCATTTTCCCCTTTCTGTATAAATAAAAAGGAAGGTTTTTAATTTAATATAGTAAAATTACATATAAGAAAATATACTCAGAAAGAATTACTGTTACAATATTTATATCTATTTTATCTTTTATCTTAACTAAGAAAAACTATAATCATAACTATCTATTTTCCAAATTCATCCAAGACCCCAGAAGGATATAATATTACCTAAGTTAACACGAAGTGCATTGCAAGCAACTCCAGAACTCTGGAATTGACAGAGACACCATCAAAAAATCCGGAAAGATATAATATTACCTCAGTAAACAGGAAGTGTATTGTCAGCAACTTCCAAAACTCTAGAACTGACAGAGACATCTTGCTACCTGGACAGTAACCCAAAGTTTTTAGACTGTTGGGGCATCTACCTTCAGCTTACAGGCCCATAATATCTAACAGACTTTTTCATGCAGCAGGAAATTTCAAAGACAGATCTACCTATATTGGCCAGTCACTTTCTTCTATACCCTGAAGACTCTTTCATGAACCAGGAATGTTGAAGGATCATCTCACTTTTAGGCAAGTTTAGTTATTATTATTATTATTATTATTATTATTATTATTATTATTATTATTATTATTTTGATCTTGCATGCCCATCTTCCTCTTGAAGTAACTGGTGCTGCCAGAAGCAGATATGTCTCACTGTGATGAAAAATCTTAAATCTTAAACATTCTACCTGCCATATTCTGAAGGTCTCTGAAAGTTTGAAGAATACCTAACTGAAATACACCTCCATATATCTAGAAAACCTAACTAACATGATATAAGCTTGATTATTATAACAATATTGACCTTAAATTTTTTATACTAAACCAAGATCTAAACCAATACAAACCATTAATATCTATATCAGATCACCCTTTAAATGTAAACAAACATTTATTGACAATATTTAGGAATATGGGTGTAGTTTCTCCAAACTGCTTCCTGCTGTTAATTAGGTGAAATATTTTCTTTGTGGGCATGTTTACAGCAACCTTTCATGGGGTCTTGTTCAATCAAACCATATTGGTCTGGAAGCAATCTACAGGTTTTCAACTTCTGTGATAACAAAAGAAGAAACTTTTTCAAAGCAACATATCCTTACACTCTCATTTGAAAATCAAGCTATCTTTATAATATACATACTGGTTAAGCTTATCAGCCCATATAATGAAATCTCTATCTCTACTTAGCTCCTTCAAAGTCAAAAAATTCAAAGAAGACACAATAATATACATAATCCAGATTCTCTGTGCATATTTCATCTTTATGTGGCATGTTTTTACTCTACTACTTTTTAATATTTATTTTATTATCATTACTCCTTTAATCTATGACTGTCTGTACTCTGAAGATGGATGCTTAAAAGCAATTTCACACTAGCTCAAAATTGAGAATAATAAATGGTTATTTATTTAGGGGTAGACTCACAAATATATATCCTATGCTGGAACGAAGAACAGTAACCAAATCCTGAAGCCAGAGAAGAGGCCAGGCAAACACTTTACATCAGCATAAATAGTTTAAGAGACCACACCCCATTGTGTGGGTAAATTAAGGGCTACTGGCTGTAGTATTTCCTACAGCACCTTCCCTTTTTGTTTAAATAAGAGAGTTCTAAGCCTAATACAAAATTATTTACAAATATATTCACTAATTATCCAATCCCAATGAGTTTAAGTCTTGTATAATAAATAACTTGACCAAGTCATGAAAGGAAAGTAACTACAACTATCTAGTCTTCAACCCATCAAAGATCTGCAAAGGGAAATAATATTACTTGAGTAAGCAGGAAGTGTAATCAAGCAACTTCCAAAATGTGCAACAAATGACAGAGACAACTGGGTACCTGGGAAATCACCAAAAGTCTCATTTGCAACATTGAAGCAACCAACTTTGGCTAAGGCCTAGAGTAACAGACAGACCATTTTGAGAGTCAGGAAAATTTTCACAATTGTCTTACCCTGTCTTGGCAAGATTTGCCCGTCTTTTTCTTTGTGTTCTGCTTATCCATTTATGGATATCATGTACCTTGTCAGTGGTTGAGGCATGAGCAGTTCCTTGCCCAAAGGCCAGTTTTGCCAAGAAGTAAACAAGCTCCAAATGGAGTGTCTTCAGTACACAACATTCCCTTGGGATAGATCAGTACTTCCAGGAGCAATCGTGTCTTACTTGAACAGAAACCTAAGTTATTTGAATACCATATTCTACAGCTCTTTGAAGCACTTGGAGATTAACTATCTATGCAGAATATAATCTCTATGTATCTAAATATCCTGATTTGTCTAACTATAAGTATGAAAAACATAAATGACTATTGATCTATATTTCTTAATATCTATATAACTTAAAGTCTAAGACTTCATATTAGAATATTATAGAATAAACAGCTGTGCAACAAATTAGGACAATGACTTCAAAATGTATACAATATATAAGTACCTTGATCAGAGGTAGAAATTTATAATGCAATATGATAAATATATCCTAAAATTATATCAATTTACAATAAATATTTTAAGCAGAGGTAGAGCATGCATGCATACAATATGACAAAATAACATTGCCTAGGTATACAAATATAGTGAACAAAAATAGGAACATGATCAATATAATTTAAGTTTGTATCAATATATTAGAATCAATGCCAATATAAATTGCCTATAAATAATAGCTCACAAGTATTCATTCTATTACTCATTATAATCATTAGTGTGAGTAAGCTGTCACTAATCTATTATTATGCCATCCAATTTTCTCTTCTTTTTTTTCAAAAATATCCCTGAGCTTACATAATTTTCTTTCCAACCCCTAACCCTATACCAACTATAATAAACCCTTAAATGATGTCCATAACCCCGAGGACAAACTTTGTTGGGAGAAGGGACGTCGTCTTCTAGAATTACTTCCAGCTGTCATTGGGGCAAATTTTCTTTTTGGGTGTGTTTACAGAAACCTTTCAGAGGGTTTTGTTCCATCAAATCATATTGGACTGGAAACATTCCACAGATTCTAATCTTCTGTGAAAACAAAAAGAACCTCTTTTCCAAAGCAACATATCCTTTGACTCAAATTTTGGAATCAAGATAACTTTACGTTTGTTTAACTTAGCAGTCCATACAATGAAATGTTTCTCTGTACTTAGCTCTTTCACAGTAGAAAATTCAAAGAAAGCACAATAATATACATAATCAGACTCTCTGAGAATTTTCTATTTTTATGTGGCTTATTTTTCTTTACTCTTTTTAAATCTATGACTATCTGTACTCTTTCTCTTTAAAGACTTACTCTTTTTTATGATTCTCTATACTCCTTTTCCTCTCTTTTCCAAGCATATATATATATATATATATCCAATACTATGCCCTATTTATAGGTCTTCTTTATCTGGGTTTGTCTTCATTGCATATACATAATTATTACGGTCTAGGAATGCTTTATAAAATGCTAAGCACTTCTTAAAACTTAAGCTGTGCCATTATTAAGAAATATATGGTACTTCCTGTTTGCCTGCCTAGTCTAAAATTAAGCAGTGCCATTACTATAATGTATATGGTATTGCCTGCTCACTCAGCACAATTGCTCAGTCCAGTCCATCATGGCAGAGCTGCTCACCAACTCTGAAAGACATGCACAGTGCCATCCAAACTTGTCTAAAGGTGAGACAATCCTTTGGCATTTCTGCTTTATGAAAGAGTCTGCCAGACATTTTGCAGGACACAAAAGAAGTGACTGAGAAACTGCCAATATAGGAAGAATGGTCTGAAATTTCCTACTTCCTGAATGAATATGCTGGATACTATGGAACAGTAGGTTGAAGATGGATACCCCAATTGTACAGAGGACCTTTGGGTGACTGTATATGCAGTGAGATGTCTCTGGCATTTCTAGAGTTTTGGAAGTTGCTTACAATGCACTTTGTGTTTACTTATGTAATATATCCTTCTGGAGTCTTTGATGGAGTTAAAGAATAGATAGTCATAAAATAATTTTCCTTAGTTATGATAAAAGATAAAATAGATATAAATATTTTAACTGTAATTTTTATTTGATACCTGTTTTGTTATATGTAATTTTTACTATGTTAAAGTTAAATTTTCCTTTTTATTTAAACAGAAAAGGTGAGGTGATGTGGGAATCCTCTCTGTGTGCTGTGATTACAGTTAATGAACAAAGAAACTGCCTTGGCCTGTTGACAGGGCAGAACTGAGGTAGGCAGGGAGGACTGGACTGAATGCTGGGAGAAATAAGGGTGGAGTCAGGAGATGCCATGAACTGCCACTGGAGATAGATGTGCTGAAACTTTGTTGGCAGGCCATGGCTCATAGTGATATATAGATTAATAGAAAGGAGTTAAATTAAGATGTAACATTTAGCCAATAAGAAGCTAGAGATAATGGGCCAAGAAATGATTTAATTAATAGAATTTCTTTGTCATTATTTCTGTTCTGGGCAGCTGGGATGAATAAGTAGTTCCTTGCAACAGTACTCTGTCTCTTTAAAAAGTTCTTTTTTAAAGCATTAACTTTATTTTATGACTCTATTCTTTTTCTTTCCTTTCCCAAGCTTACGTACATTTATCAAACATTGTGACTCATCTGGATTTGTCTTTATTGCATATTTGAAATTCTTTTCTATCCAGGAGTGTTTTTTAAAATGCTAAGTGCTTCTTAAAACTTAAGCTGTGCCATTATTAGGGTATATTTAGAACTCTCTTTTTGCCTGCCCAGTCCAGCATGGCAGAGCTGTTCACTGCTTCCTTTATAAGAGACACACACACCCCCATTCTCAGGCACACTCAGTCCATGCCACCATTAAGCAAGCTGCAGCATTCTGCTCACAAACCCCATCCAAATGTTCTGTACTGGACCTCCTGCCTGAAAGAGTTGAAGTTAGCACTAGAGCATTACCCAGAAATCCAGCTAGCTTAGACCCAAAATAATAACATAGAAACTATATCATTTAAAACACTGCTTGGCCCATTAGCTCTATTATTTCTATTGGTTAACTCTTACATATTAATTTAACCCATCTCCATTAGTCTGTATATTGCCATGTGGCAGTGGCCTACCAGCAAAATTTCATCATGTCTGACTCTGGCAGTGGCCCCATGTCTTCCTTCACCCAGCATTCAGTTTAGCTTTCCCCACCTAAGTTCTGACCTATCAAGAGGACAAGGCAGTTTCTTTTTCTTTCTTTTTTTTTTATTAGCCAATAAAAGTAACACATCGACAGAAGTACCTCCAATACCAAGACAGAGGAGACAGTTTTGAAAATTTCCCCCCCTCTTAAATGGTCTGTCAGTTACTCTATGCCATACCCAAAGTTGGGTGCTCCAACATTGCAAATGAGGCTTCAAGTGATTGCCCAGGTGGCAAGATGTTTCTGTTATATATTGCATATTTTGTAAGTTATTTGATTGCACTTTTTATCTATTCAATCAATATTATTTTCTTCTCAGGTCTTCAATGTGGTTGAAGACTACATATTCATAGTTACTTTTTTTCTCATGACTTAGCCAAGTCATTTTTAATACAAGACTTAGATTCCTTAGGATAGAATAATTGTTGAAACATTTAGCATTTCTTGTTTGATATTGTTTATGCTGGTTATAATTCTAATTTTAATACTTGATGTTTGTTTTTATTGTATATATTTTTTTATTGGGTTTGGAACTCTCCTATTTTGAACAAAAGGGGGGGTGCTGTGGGAACTTCTTCAGCCAATAACCTTTAAGATACCAGCCCACTTGGGCATGGTCTCTTGTACTATAAATGCAGACATAAAGTTTGCATCATTCCCTTATGGTTGCTTCACTCAGTTCCTGTTCTCTGTTGGTGAAGGGGATTGTTGATCTGTGAGTCTACCCAACAATGAAGGAACCTTTATTATACTCATTTCTGAGCTAGTATGGTACTACTTTATTGAAATCATCTATATGTATCCAAAATTAACAAATGAAGATTAAGATAAGGTGTTAAAATAACTTTAATAATTAAAATTTAAAAACCTACTCAAGTTGAGTGATTAAATTAAAGCAATTCAAATATCCAGCAACATCCAAATAATTCCTAGATTTTTTAGGGTCAGAAGCAAGTTAAAGAAGCATAGATAGACTGTAATGTTATCAATAATGTTTCTAAAGTCATGCATGCTTGTAGTATAAACATGATCACGGTAATCATAGGACTAATTGTTACCTAGGAGACAAATGACTTGACTATTATCCTTGTTATCATTAGCAAATAGAGGCACATTATTTTAGAGAATTTATAAGTCCTGGCTTGAATCCTCTGGCTTTAGATTATTTACTCAGAGACATCCTGTTATATAAAAGAGAAAAAGATAAGCCATAGCCCACTCAAAATAATTTACTGACAGAAAATCATGTTTATGTTTCTATATTAACAAGCAGGTGAAATGTCAACCTTTTAAACTATCTTTCTGCTTTAAGGGAAAGAAATGGATGCAGCAAAACACATGTGGATATGCAGCACTGTCAGTTGTTTATTAGGAAACATCTGATGAAGCCAAACACAGCTGCACAGATTCTCCCAGTTATAAATGACTCTCCTCAAAAACAGCAAATAGCTCCTCACACTAAGAGCCTACTGATGATAACATCATCCCTTGAGGAAACAGTGTTGTTCATGCGTAGCATTTTTAAATGAAAAGGCACTATAAAGTTCATGTACAAGCTAAAATGCAGGGATGAAAATACTGTTACCAAAATATTTTAATATCTAGAATGTGTCTTAACTGTTAATGCAAAGAGGAAACTTATATTGGGGTAAATAAGAAATGAGTTGAATGAGATTTGATCAGATTGATAGAAGGATGCAGAAAAATTTATAAGGCATTACAACTGCAAAAAAAGTGAGTGTTCTCATTCTATTTAAAATAGCCTATCCTGGAACTAGCTCTTGTAGACCAGGCTGGTCTCGAACTCACAGAGATCCGCCTGCCTCTGCCTCCCGAGTGCTGGGATTACAGGCGTGCGCCACCACCGCCCGGCCTTAAAATTAATATTGATAAAGTTTTTTAAATGGCTTTTCATTTGGATAAATTTATTTATTTTTTTGTTTGTTTGTTTTTGTTTTATCAAGACAGGGTTTCTTTGTAGTTTTAGAACCTGTCCTGGAACTAGCTCTTGTAGACCAGGCTGGCCTTGAACTCAAAGAGATCCACCTGCCTCTGCCTCCAAAGTGCTGGGATTAAAGGTGTACACCACCACCACCCACTTGGATAAATTTATTTATCACCATCCACCTGGAAATACAAAGAGAAGTAAACATTTCAATTAAAATCATTACATCTCAGTACTCAAACATTATTTGTGTCTGCTTTCCTTCACTGAAACATGGTTGTCAGCACTGTTAACACACAGCCTAATAAAGCAAACTAAAATACCATAAAATATTCAGAGCAAAGAACAACACATACAGAAATAAAGATTTCTTTAGCATTTCTCTTGTTTACTTATATATCAGTTTTATTATCTTTATGTGTGTTCTCTACTTAAGTAATTTTGCCATGAGGTTAAAATAATTTATTAGAAAATTGTCAGTGTCTCATTTATCTGTATAATATTTTCAGAAAGTATAGCCTGGAGAGATGACTTAGTGGCTGTAACACACTATGGTTCTATCACAACAATGGGCAGCTCACAACTACCTACATATGAGTCTGGCTGCAGGGAAGTATAAGTTGTTTTCGATGTGTAAAAAATTTTAAAAAGTAATATTTATATTTTAAAAGGGAAGTAATACACGTAATACTCACTATTTGTCAGGGACAATGTACAGAAGAAAATCCAGGTTCTGTATCATCAGCAAGAGAAGTTGAAGGTCCTACCAAAGGTGGACCAGGAAACCATGGTATAAGAGTTCACACCATTTACAAACTTTAAAGGAGTTTAGTCTTTTTAGAGGGAATTATTAATCTGATAGATGTAGCAAAAATAATAATGAATTCTGTTCTTCTACTCTGTGTGTAGGAGAATGAGGTTCATTAATACTATTGAGAGGAAAACTACTGTTTGATACAGAATTATCCAGGACCTGTTAACAATTGACTTGAGTAACAAACACAAGAATTGGAGATGAATTTAATTTTAATGAATTATTTTTATATTTATCTAGAATAATAACCATATCCTAGTACCTCCATTTTAGAGTTCCTGATGTTGTATGAATGGGATGATGATGATGTTTTCGGGATATGATGTTGTATGAATGGAGTTCAAAAGTTTTTACTAACATTCCGATTTCTTTTTGGTTTGATATTATTATATTAAAACACTTCGTTTCTTCTCATTTACTAACATTGTGGATAAATTATCTAAACATAGCCTACTTTATGAGCAGCCTGCTAAGTAATACTGAAAGAATTATCTAGACCAGTAAATGCAAAAATCAAAAAAAAAAAAAAATCAAGACGTATTAAAAACCTGGAAATGTGACTCCTCCAAAAGACAGTAACTCATCAACCATGACTGAATTTAAGTATACTGAAATAACTTTTTCAATTTTCTAGGCTGCCATTTTATCTAATTTACCATGTTCTTTGCCTTACATCAACCTTTCAGTTTCAGGAGGATCCATTTAATAATTGTTACTTTTAGTGTCTGTGCTACTGATGTTATATTTAGGAAGCAATATGTGCCAATGTGTTCAAAGCTATTCAAGGCTACTGTCCACTTTTTCTTCTATGAGGTTCAAAGTAACTAGATTTATGTTGTTGTCTTTAATCCACGTGAAATTGAGTACTGTGCATGGGCTTAGATATGGATCTATTTGTATTCTTCTATGTGTCAACATCCAGTCATGCCAAGCACTATTTGTTGAAGATGCTTTTTTTTTATTCTGATGTAAAATTTTGACCTTTTTATCAAAAATTTGTTCTTTATATTTGTGTGGATTAATGAGTGTCAGGGATTTCAATTCTATTACATATATCCGCAAGTCTCTTTTTAGGGCAATACTATGCTGTTATTATTGCTATAGCTCTATAGTAGAGCTTGAAATCAGGAATGGTCATGCCTCCAGAAGTTCCTTTATTGAACAAGATTGTTTTAGATATCATGACGTTTTTATTTTTCCACATGAATTATTTATTTATTTATTATTGCTTTATAAATAATACCAGTCAAAATTTCCACTTTCTCTCCTCTTCCCTCTCCCCTTCTGCTCCTCCAATCACCCTTCCCCTCTCTCTCCAGTCCTAAGAGAGAGCAGGGTACCCTGACCTGTATGAAGTCTAAGGCCCTCCCCCTCCATCCAGGCTTAGGAACATATGCATCTAAATAGACAAGGATCCCCAAAAAAATCACTACATGCCGTAGAGACAAATTCCAGTGTCGTTATCATTGGCTTCTCAGTCTGCCCCAATGGTCAGTCACATTCAGAGGGTCCAGTTAGATCCCATGCTCGTTCATGCCCAGGTGTCAAACAAGACATAGTCATATGAACTTAATACAAAAACTGGAAAAGAAAAGTAGCAATGTGGAGAAAAGTAAGTTAATGAAAAATGAAAAAGATAAGAAAAAATGCAACATGCATGACTGAAAAGAGAATAACACAGAAGAAAGATCAAGCGAGAAAAGTGTAATATTTTCAAAAATGAAATATTAGAAAATTTAAACTAAAAAGCAAATAAAAACTTAATAGACACATGCCTAATAGAATTGATCAGACAGAGAATAATTTAACAGGAATAGAAGAAAATGTCAGGAAAATACTAGTATCAAATATCAATAAGGTAAAAGAATAATATGAACAAATTATTCAAAAATTCTAGGATAATATGAAGAGTCTGAACCATTTAGAATCCACAATTCAGAGGAAACAGACTTAATAAAAATAATCTATTCTGAGAAGAAAAGCAGAAAACTTTCCAGATAAAGAAGAAAAGTATATTCAAATAAAAGTAAAATTTAAAATCACAGTAGTTGTCATCGGAGGGACATAGCTCTAAAACACAGGATTTTTTTTTAGCATGGCAAAATAAAAAAAAAAAAACTAAGAAATAATATTAATAACAATGTGAGAGATTCATCCTCATCTTAATGCCATAAACTGCAGCTTTAGTCACCCTAAAATCAAAGAAATCTTGGAAGGATATATTTTAAGCACTAGAAACAAATAATTGTTAAGAGGACTGTTATCATACACACATATATATTTATGTGTGTGACCATATACATACATATAATTATATATATATATATACATATATATGTATACAATCTTTATATATAGAGAGAGGGAGATAAAATTTTAATTTGTGTCTGTATCTACGTAAGTATGCCACTTACAGAGTCCAGAAGATGTCATCAAATACCCTAGAGTACTTTCCAAGTTATAAGATACATGAATACCAGTCTAAACTAGAAAATTTCATTTTAACCAAGCTGTAGTAGTAGATGCTATTTTTAAAATAATAAAAAACAAAGGAGAAAGATAATCTCCACCATGCAAACACAAAAAAGAAAAAAAAATTCAGAATCTGGAGATCATGGAGTGGAAGGAAATCAAGCAATGGAAAGTCAGATCCAAAACTCTACATAGGTATTATGTTATATGAGAAGGAAGATCTCAAACCAAAACCAATCAGAAGAGGTAAAGAAGACCACTACATATTGATTGATAAGACAATATTCATGAATAAGAAATGAATATTAGATGACTTAAATGGATCTTTTCCAAGAAATGATGTGATACAGTCCATTACAAACCATACTACAAGACCGGTATTACCCCAATAACAAAATTGTATTTGTACAGAACAACAACAACAACAACAAAAAAACCCTAAAATCCAATTTCCCAATGAACATCATGCAATAATCCTTTTTGGAATTTAATATACTGAGACAAAATTATTCCACTCCCATTTTCTTTATTGATTTTATTTAATGATAAAGGGAATCCGAATTTTGCCAAATAAAATTTTTTGGCATCAATTCGTAGACTCATTTGTTTTCTATTCTAAAATCTGTTTATATGTTTTATTACATTTATCAGTTTTCACACATTGTACCAAATTTGAATCCCCTGGGCAAAATCATCTTAATCACAATAACAATCTTGTTAATTTATTCTTGAATAAAATTCCCAAGAGCTTTATCGAGCATTTTATAATTTATGTTAATTATTCACTCTTTCCTTTGTTTAGTTAATGAAAAAAATGAAAATTAAGCCATCGTTAGTGCTGTATTTCACCCAGTTTTTAATACTTTTTTGTTTTTCTTTACTTATTTTGGGGGATATTCTTTGTCTGCTAAGCTCATGGTATTACTTAGTGTTTGAAATTTTTAAGGGAAACAATGGAAAATAAGAGATGAAGCATCCTCATCTGTAGAATCAGTTAGATGGCTTGCCCTCTTAAGTTCATTACCTGCTGTGCAACAGTTTCCTCTGCAATTGAAACAGCCATCCTGCAAGGAAGATCTTTAAGCAGAAAGGTAAACAGCTCAAAACAGCCTTAGGAAGTCCCTTTAACCGACCATATTCACTAGGCTCCTTTCTGCCAGCGTAAGGAATAAAAAGTGGGAGTTCCTCTGAGACACAGCAAAACCAAGGAGCAGAAAAGACTCTGGGATAAGACCAACTGCCTGAAAGAAGTGGAAAACAGCAGAGTTTCTTACATGATGTTTAGACAATAGAATCACTTGGAAAGGATACTCTCAGTGAAGCAGCGCAGGCTCTACACAGGTCTTCTGCATATGTGTTATAGTATTTTTAAGGGACTCCTGGATGTGTGAATGAGTGGTCTCTGGTTCTTCTGTCCTCTGTTAGGTCTTTTTTCCTTCTGTTGGTTTGCCATGTATAAATAGATGTGAAAATACACACGTGGTCTTCCCCCTTCCTCTTCGGTGGTCCTGTTGACAGTTTTCCATTTCCCCTAGGGCCATCCAGGAGCATAAACATCCTATTAAACCTGGATATTTTTTAATCTGATCTGATTGGGAATAATTGCATCAGCAGAGAGCTTATTTTAGGAAATATTCCTAACATTTTGGAGGTCTCATGGAGGAACTGCTTTTCCCCATGGGCTCAAGGCCACGTATTGGAAACGCCCTTATCCTTACACTCTCTGCCAAGCTAAATCGGCTTCCAGGCTGGAATGGCTTTGTCTCAGTGAGTTCCTGTTATTTGGCTCTATGGTGGTAGGGCTTTGGGGGGACCATTTGCGTTTACTTTTGTTGATTGTTGGGCTTTCCGCTGAAGTCGCCATCACCATGAATGTCCAATTGAAGCGGCTGAGCCAGGCTTAGCTGAGGTGAAAATTGCGTGGTGAGAGACGCCTGCCATTCAATTTTCACAACCCTGTTTTGGCTCAAGGATTGTCCTAGTTGACTCACTGTGATAGACTGGAGCTCCATAATTGGACATAGAATTTTAAAATGGGCGCTTGAAATCGAAGCCAGATCTGTTATCGCCCCTGGGCTACGTCCTACAAAATCTTTATAAATTGGGACTCTGACACCATCTGTCCTAAAAGGCGAATTTCTCTATGCACTAAGATTTGGCCTTAATACGACTGTGACAATAGGACATGGTGTCCACCAGAGGTAACTCTTGAGTTTACCACCCTCTGAGACCTAGAAAAGTTTTGTTGCCATGGGGATAAATGGACAGAACTCTCATACTTCTGGGCACTGAGCTTTCGCCCCTTCCCCAGTGGCCAGTGTCTTGCAGCACTGGTTTTGGTGGCTAGGGTCATGGCGCAAGATTCCCTGCCATCTGGGAATTGGGATCCTGATAATTCCACCTGATCATGCATCCAAAGGCACTGGCTCCCCCCCCCCCACTCCCTCAAGCCCTGGTTACTGAACAAACAGCTAGCTTCTAGGTCTCTTGAACCTCAATGGACAGGACCTCACACAGTAATCCTCAATACCCATTTGGCTGTCACGATCCTGAGATATCCCTGCTGGTACCATCTCTCCAGGCACAAGAGAGCACCTACTCACCTACTTGGTCTGTCCAGCAGTTAAGACCTTCTACCCTCCCGTTTGACAAGATATCACAATAAAGGGCCTATCTGCACATCATACTGGTGGTTTTTTTTTTTTTTGATACAAACAAGATGGGTAATAACAATATTTTTTCTCCTAGTCACTTGCCCTTTCATCTTCGTCAAGAAACAGATGCCTGGCATCTCC
Source organism: Alexandromys fortis (assembly GCF_014885135.2). Classification (NCBI taxonomy): domain Eukaryota; kingdom Metazoa; phylum Chordata; class Mammalia; order Rodentia; family Cricetidae; genus Alexandromys; species Alexandromys fortis. The sequence continues at coordinate 1,819,060 of NW_026068011.1, forward strand.
GGGATGACAATAAACAGGATGCCTCTCCAGCCACACCTCTCCCCGAGCTCTCCCCTTTCCAACATTATCCCATGCCCACAGGAAGTAGCCAGACTTGAATCTATGCCCGTTTATCCAAAGAAAGCCTAAAATGTTGGTCATAAGTATCACCTTAGCTTTCTGTCACCCCTTATACAAAGAGTCTGAATGTAATCTCAGCCACTGGCTATGCTGCCAAACCTTGTCACCTCCCTAGGGGAGGGTCAAAGGAGCCTGCCATATCTTGATCCCTCCCCAGGAAAGGTCAAGACCACTCCCACAGCCTATTTAAATTGCACCCCAGATAATTAACACATGGTCTTCCCTCTTCCTCTTCGGTGGTCCTGTGGGTAGCTGTCATTCCTTGCTTGGACTACTCGGGAGTGCAAGAGTCCAATTAAACCTGGATATCTTTTTATGGTTGTTGTTGTTGTTTTAATTGACTTTTATTAAGCTCTACATTTTCCTCTGCTTCCATTCCTGCCTCTTTTCCTCCCATTCACCCCCCCCAAGGTCCCCACGTTCCCAATTTTCTCAGGAGATCTTGTCTTTTTCTACTTTCCTTGTGGAGATATATGTATGTATCTTTAGGGTCCTCATTGTTGCAAACCTGGATATCTTTTGATTTGGTTTGATTTGATCTGATTGGTATTAATTGTGTTGCCGGAGAGATCATTTTAGGAAATATTCCTAACAATATGCATTTGAAATAATTCCAGCTTCTGAATTATATGGACTGGCTTTAAATCCCAGCTCAAACTTTTCTTTACTGTACACACTAATATATTAGCATTAAGATGAGAGACAGAGCATACTTGCATTGAACCAATGTCCTGATTCTCACAATAAATAGCCTTATTTCTTTTTCAAAATAAAATACTTGCTACAGAATCAATTTCATACAGTTTACCTGGAACTCTCCCTGCCTCCACTGCCCCATTGGGAGATACAATTCTTTATTTAAAGATTTTCAATTGTTTGCAAATATTTAACACAAGGGGTAAACAGAAACTACCCTACTCCATCACTCCCCCATTTATAGGACAAAAACAACCTAGAGGAAAGACATCTGGAGACCAAGGCAGGTAATGGTTAAAGAGCACTGCCTCAAATCAGTCCGGGCTAGCTTGGAATTAGAGAGCTCCTTGTCCAGGTGCTAGAATTACAGGTGTTTACCACATTTATCCTGGGTCAGAGATATCTTTGTAACCTGGTAACTGGTTATCCGGCAACTCTTGAGGCTGACTTCTGACATCTTGGACCTGTCCGAAGCCTGCTAGACCCTAGTCTCGTGTACTTCCACTGAAGAACTCTGGGTCTCCTCTCATGAACAACTTCAGGAAATTTCTGAGATGGCCCAAAGGAATTTGTTTTATAGTTAAGTTTATTCTTAAATTTACACATACTATTCATAATTCATGAATACAGTAAAAACTAAATGTGGTTTTCTGTCTGAATACTTTGTTGCTCACAGATGCTTCTCAATTGACTTGTTTTGCCCTGTCTGTGCCATTGTCATTCTGCTTAGGACACTTCATTTGTCTGGTCCAAGTTCAGCATTTGGAACGGAAAGGAATTAGATATGTGAAAAGATTGCCTCTGAGTGGAGTGGATTCAGAGAAGGAAAGAAATGTCATTGATCCAAAATTACCAATTCTGACTTTCCAATAACTTTGTATAATATGAAATTCCCTCCAAATCTAAACGTATAGAGAGAACCAAAGATAAACTGTTTTAGGTATATAAGGAATGGTGGTCTTCCAGATGGAAATATTCTCTCTCTCTCTCTCTCTCTCTCTCTCTCTCTCTCTCTCTCTCTCTCTCTCTCTCTCTCTGGTGTTGTAGTGGTTAACATTGCATTTAGATTTACTGTGCTTAAGAGACAAAACAAGTGTTAACATGTAAACCTCTGACTTGTACAGACTTGTAGCCTACTTTCCTTTCTTTTCCCCAGATGTTAAAGACTCTTCTTAAACTGACTTATTTTGTAAAATTTGCAGTTCAAGAAAAATAATAAGTCATAAGACTTATTGCTGTTTTTCTTTTTGCAATCAAATTAGTTTACTCTGCACAATGACTAGAACAACTGCAAGACAGAGTCTAGGAACTGAATTCAGGTATTTTCTTTCATTGAAATTTGCCTTATTCTATGATACAAGTTTCCTTGCTGAAACGATTTTCCTGAGAGTTTGGATTGGCAGGCCAGCAAGCCTCAGGGTTCCTCCTATCCCTATCTTTCCAATTCAACTATTACAACCACACAGCTGACTTTTTTAATTAATTAATTTATTTAAAATTTCCACATCCTCCCCTTCTCCCATTTCCCTCCCCCTCCCCCCCCCAAATCCTTCTCCCCCTCCCTCTCCAGTACTAAGAGTAGTCAGGGTTTCCTGCCCTGTGGAAAGTCCAAGGTCCATCCTCCTCCATCCAGGTCTAGGAAGGTGAGCATCCAAACAGACTAGTCTCCTACAAGGCCAGTCCATGAAGTAGAATCAACTCAGTTCCGTTGTCCTTGGCTTCTCAGTCATCCCTCATTGTCAGCCACATTCAGAGAGTCCAGTTTGATCACATACTCCATCAGTCCCAGTCCAGCTGGCCTTGGTGAACTCTCATTAGATCAGTCCCATTGTCTCATTGGGTTGAGGGACCCCTCGTGGTCCTGACTTTCTTGCTCACGTTCTCTGTCCTTCTGCTCCTCATTTGGACTTTGGCAGCTCAGTCTAGTGCTCCAATGTGAGTCTCTGTCTCTATCTCCATCCATCACCAGATAAAGGTTCTATGGTGATATGCAAGATATTCAGCAGTATGGCTATAGGATAGGGCCAGTTCAAGCACCCTCTCCTCTGCTGCCCAAGGAACAAGCTAGGGATATCTCCTTGGCCACCTGAGAACCCTTCTAGAGCCAAGATTCTAGCCAACTCTAAAATGGCTCCCTTGGTTAAGATAACTTCTTCCCAGCTCCTATATCCACCCTTACTCCATCTCAATTATCCCATTCCCCCAAGCTCTCCTCAATCCTCCCTTTTTCCCTCCTCTTTCCCCATCTCCCCTTCCCCCAATCTACTCCCACCCCCCTGCTCCCAACTGTTGCCTGATGATCTTGTCAACTTACAATATCCAGGAGGCTAAATATATGTTTTTCTTTGGGTTCACCTTCTTATTTAGCTTCTCTAGGATCATGAACTATATAGGCTCAATGTCCTTTGTTTATGGCTAGAATCTGCTTATGAGTGAGTACATACCATATTCCTCTTTTGGGGTCTGGGTTACCTCACTCAGGATAGTGTTTTCTATTTCCATCCATTTGCATGGAAAGTTCAAGATATCATTGTTTTTTACCACTGAGTAGAACTCTAAAGTATATATGTGCCACACCTTCTTTATCCATT
>NW_026068011.1:1834489-1856189 GCF_014885135.2 Alexandromys fortis
TTTTTTTTTTTTTTGAGACACAGTTTCTCTGTAGCTTTGGTGCCTGTCCTAGAACTAGCTCTTGTAGACCAGGCTGGCCTTGAACTCCCAGAGATCCACTGGCCTCTGCCTCCCAAGTGCTGGGATTAAAGGCTTGCACCACCACCACCCGGCCTATTTATGATTTCTTTCATTGCTGAACCCAATCACAATTTTGTTGATTGTAAAGGTTAAGATTGTATATTATACATGTATTTACTCAATACTAATAAAAGGCCCAATCTCTATCTTTATGTTATAAGTAGATATATTTAAATTACTATTTTTATTGATTAAAACATCCTATGAAACTATATGAAATAATTCATTAGTATTAACACATGCATATTACATGTTTGGATTTGAATAAATAGCCTGACTCTGTAGGTCATAAGTCCATGAGCTAATAAGCAAACTCAGAGTTGAAATCTTTGCAATTGCTTCTCAGGTAACAATCTCAGGGGATCTTGCATCCCATCTTCATTATCTCTGACACAGGAAAGATTTTGGAAATCATCTTGTCATTAAACATAGGAAAAAGTCTAAAGCTGAAAATAAATACTATACTTTTCTGTGGTCAAAGAGCTTAATTCTCTCAGAGTACAAGGTTAACATATTAACACAGCCCACATGGTTTCCTCTGTGACTTTCTATGAAGATCATTGGAAATGTCTTTTGTATTTTTTTTTCTCCAGGTTGCAGTTCATATCATTTGATGTTCATTCTTGGGCTTTAGACAGAGGCATCAAACCAGTAACCTTGAAATGCAGTGGTCACAGTAAATTAGTAAAGAATTTCACTATGACAGCTGCAAAAGCAGAGATGCTGGAGCTCAGAGCTGAGATGCTGGGAAGGAAGCTAGCAAATACCTTAAATTATCCTCAGCAGAGGTGACCTTCCAGAACCAATGAGCTAGTAAGAGTCTTGCACCATGGTGTTCTGTTTGTCTTCCTTACTGGAGAAGTGTTCAGTCCAAACCTATAATATTTCCCTCAACTAGAAATTGCATTAGCGACTCTAGTATTTTACAGAGGAACTAAAAGTGTAGCACTATCTCTTGTTAAGATCTATGAAGAACAAAAGGCATTATAAACTTCTCAGATTGTTATGTTTTCGATTCAAGTAGCCCCATAATTTTATGTTTAAAACAAAATTATTTATCTATCAGGATGCCTCACTCTTAGATTTTTAAATTTCAGGGCAATACTTCTCTGCCTAATCATAAATTTAGATGTGTGACTTTTCAGAAATTAATATCAACTTCTTATACACCATATCCAGGTAAATTGGAATGTGTAGTTCTTAAGGGAGAGTCATGTATGTATGTGTGTGTATATATATATCCAAGTTCTACTGAAGAGACTCAAAATTTTTAAGTGTATTTTATTGGGAAAGATTATTTCAAGTTGTGTGACTTTTGTTTATCCTGCATTTGATTAACTTTGAAACTGTGATTCTTTGCCTGTCGAAAATAACCTGATGGTACAAATAAAAAACTGAATGACCAATAGTGAGGCCTGAGAAAGTATAGGCAGGGATGGCCAGCAGAGAGTATAAGTAGAAGGAGAATGAAGAAAAAAAAAAAGAGAGAATGAGAAGCAAGGATTGATCATTGGGAAGTGGACATCAGGGGCCAACCACCCAGTAAGAGTGAAAGTAAGATTTAAGAAGTAAGAAAGATAAAGGCCCAGAAGCAAAAGGTAGTTAGAATAATTTAAGCTAAGAAAAGCTGGGAAGAAATAAGCAAAGCTAAGGCTGGACATTCATAACTAAGAATAATCCTCTGTGTGTGTTTACCAGGGAGCTAGGTGATGGGCCCCTAAAAAACGCCAAAGGAGTAAAAAAAAATTACACGATTGCTTACAGTTTGAGAATATTTCAAACTCTATGAACATAACTGTGGGAAGCATGGCTGGAGACAGGTAGGCATGACTGTAGTTGAGAGCATACATTTTTTCTTATTCATTTATTTAATTAATTTCCCGATTACAAATTCTACCTCCCTCTTTTCCTCTCATTTCCTCCCCTACCCCTAGTCCACCCCTCCCTGCTCCACTTTTGTTCAGAAAAAGGCAGGTCTTCAATGGGCATTAGCAGAGCATGGCATGTCAAGTTGTAATCCAACAAAGCACCTCCCGTTATATTTTATCCGGGAAACACAATCCAGAATGTGCAGGTTCCCTAAAGCAACGAAGGCCTTAGAGGCAGCCCGGCCCCTGCTCCTGTTGTTATGAATCCCACAAGTAATCCCAGCTACACAACAGTTATGTATATGCAGAGGGCCTACTTCTATCCCGTGCCGGGTTCCTTAGTTCTTGGTTCAGACTCTGTGAGTTTGTATGATCCAGGTTAGTTGTTTCTGTGGAATTTCTTGTGACGTCCTCAATGCTCTGACACTTACAATCCTTCCTCCCACTCTTGAGCAGGATTTCCCAAGTTTGCCCTAGTGTTTGGTTGTGGACCTCTGTCTGCATCTGTTTCCATCAGTTGTTGGATGAAGGCTCTCTAATGACTATTGAGGTAGTGACTAGTCTGATCACAGGAGATACCCAGTTTACAATACTCATGCACTACTTCTAAGAGTCATCCTTGTAGATTTCTGAGAGTTTCTCCTGCAACAGGTTTCTATCTGACCACAAAGTGCCCCCCTTTCCAAGTCACCTCCTCCCCGCCTCCCATTTCCCGCCCCGTCTCCCTTTCCCCCCTCCTCCCTCTCCTCTCCCCCTCCTCCCACTCCTCTCCCCCTCCCTCTCCAGTCTGAGGGGCAGTCAGGGTTCCCTGCCCTGTGGAAAGTCCAAAGTCCTCCCCGCTCCATCCTGGTCTAGGAAGGTGGACATCCAAACTGGCTAGGCTCCCCCAAAGCCAGAACATGAAGTAGGATCAAAACCCAGTGGCATTGTCCTTGGCTTCTCAGCAGCCCTCATTGTCCGCCATATTCAGAGAGTCCGGTTTTATCCCATGCTTTTTCAGTCGCAGTCCAGCTGGCCTTGGTGAGCTCACAATAGATCAGCCCCACTGTCTCCGTGGGTGGGTGCACCCCTCGTGGTCCTGACTTCTTTGCTCATATTTTCCCTCCTTCTGCTCCTCCTTGGGACATTGGGAGCTCAGTCCGGTGCTCCAGTGTGGGTCTCTGTCTCTATCTCCATCCATCTCCAGATGAAGGTTCTATGGTGATATGCAAGATATTCATCAGTATGGCTATAGGATAGGGTCATTTCAGGTTCTCTGTCCTCAGCTGCCCCAGGAACTAACTGGGGACATCGCCCTGGGCACCTGGGAGCACCAAATCTCTTGCCAACCCTAAGATGGCTCCCTTAATTAAGATGTGTGCTTCCCTGCTCCCCTATCCAACCTTCCTTTATCCCAAACATCCCGTTTCCCAAGTTCCCCCCAACCTCCCCTTCTCACTTTTCTCTCCCCATCTCCCCTTACCTCCCTCCCAATGTGTTAAACAATATTACTAAAAGCAAGTTGGGGATGAAAGGGCTCATTTCAATTTACACTTCTACGTCACATGTGTTTAAATTACTCATTTGTAATTTGTGTTCATTTTGGTATTTTAACAAAAAATAAGATAAGGTAGTTAAAATTAGAGAGTATTCTATGATTTATTTCTCAAAAATTTAGATGCTTCTGCCACTGCTCCATCTTTTTTTTAAATAATCAATCTTTTATTACTTTTATCGTGGGATGATCACAAACTCAGAAAAGCTGTCAGACTTCTCTGATCCTGGTTCCCTTTATCGGTATGTGTGTCCAATTCATTATTCTAAATATATTACATTCTCATTCTTTCTCTGTGTGTGTGGGGGTGATAGCATGGGTGCGTGCCTTATAATTCCATGCATTACAATCAGTATCTTATCAGTTTTTAACATCTGTAGATTTGATAGAGTCTTTTGGCTATACTGAGTCTCTGATCACAGTTTTTGAAGAAAATAATACAGTGATTTTGCAGGATTACATTTATTTTCAATCATTGTGGAATTTTCATATCTGACATTAACACACCAATGTTCTGTGAAAATCATTCAGACACTATAAAAAGGATGTGTGTGCCTGTGTGTGTTTGTGTTGTGTAATAGTTTTCTTTTCTTTTTGGAGACAGAGGGAGGCTGTTAAGGTAATTGAAACTGAAAAGGAATTCAAGACAATGAAGAGCCTCTTCCTCTGAGGTTACAGAAGTGGTAACCCACTTCTAGGAATGGGAATACTTTGACCTACCCAAACTTTGTGCAGCTAATTATAGTGATGCAGGTTTGTAAGTCATGATCTCTGTTGTGGTGGGATTTTCTGTAACAGAGCTGCCCTCATCACTCATGATCCTATAAGTAACCCCAATAAACTCACTTGTTCAACAACCAGAACTTGAATATTACCTTTATTCTTAATCTCTCTGCATCATTTCTGTTCAGGGTGAATAGAAATTTATTGCATAGACAATGCCAAGCAACATCATCGTTGTACCTTATATGGAGTCACGTGACACAAACATTGCATTATTGGAAACCGTGATCAGAAGATTAGGGTCATATCTCCCACAATGTCCACTGTAAGGCTTTTGTTCCCTTTTGGAATTGGTGAATTTTGAGAAGATATTTTAAAGGTGGGTAGTAACTCCACTTGTCATGTATCTAATAACTTATATTGGTATTTTTGAGTGACTTCTCTATTTACTGCTGGTATGGCGGTTACAGGAAAGATATTGTTTTACTTAACATCATCTATTCCAAGGATGAGCTTTTGTGTTGTTCCAGTCTTGAATCACAAAAGTTTGATCCGATGTGAATTAAAAATACACCTACATATGTCTTAACACTCCTTATTTTCTGACAGCAAGTTATGGTCCATACAATTCTGATACTTTCTCTACTACTTGCTTTGAAAAATCAACTTCTCTAAGAAATTTCTATTTTTTTTAATATACAAGAACATTTATTTAGAAACCAAAACCTGGGTACAGTAGAGTGTCATAGATTTTTTGTTAAACTTTAAAACCTGAGATTGGTTCCTGGGACACACATGGAAGAAGATAAAAATCTGCAACTTATCTTCTGAGTTCAATATGTACCCCGTGGCATATGCAAGACAACATATATACACACATAAATAAATTTAATAAAAAATAAAAAGAACCTAAACTCTGGAGTATTACTATTGGTAGTATAATCTTTATATAAATTCATAAAATTCAGTAGTTGCTGTCGGCATGAAGGGAAGTAGAGTAGTAAACTGTTTGAAGAATAATCAACCAGATGTATTTCAAGGAAAATATAAGCAGCGATACACTACAAACGTTAACTGAACAAGAAAAAAAACATGAATGAGATTCTTAAAATTATGGATTTAATTCAGATATTTCCAAAATTAGCATTTGAGAATCATGTGTAATTTCAAGGACTATTGTCTAACATGTGTTTTCATACCTTCTTCCAAGTGAATTACAAATTAGTTTCAGTTATTCTCTCTGAGAAATACCACAGGCTTCTAATATATCTGAGTATCTGAAAGTTCATCCTGGTACTAGAAAAAAATGTGCTCTGCCTTGGTTGTCCTACATATTAGTTTTCTAAAAAGGTATGCTTTTATTGAGCATTTACATTCTCCACGTATCCTGAGTCAAAACTCATCAAAGGCACCCATCGTTGTCTCCTAATGAGTGCTTTTCTGGAGATATTGTTAGATTGTGGTATTATATAATAATCTTGTCATGCTTCATACTAAAAACAATTGCATAAATGACTATTAATGTATATTTAATAGTAATGGGAAATAAATCCTAATTTGATATCTGAAGCCATTTTACTAAGATATTTAAAGATGCCCTCACCTGTTGTGATAGGATTTCACTTTAGTCTTTGTCTCTTGAATCTACTCTTTGATTCCAAATTTGAATATATGTGGTCATTCATCATGCAGCTTCATCATATATTGTGATTTTTTTCAATAACTTGTTATTAATTTACTGTTTTAGTGATATTATTAAGGAACACAAGGAGTGCCAAAGAATTTTAAATAGATTTGATTAGCAATGATTTCACACCTGTATAAATTTCTAATAAACATATGTACACACAATCACATGCACCCTTGGGGTTACAACTAAAACATGAAGTTTGGTGTGAGGGACAAAAAAGCCCATGTCTCAGTCCTTACCTTGTCTGTCTGATATCTCCAGAATTATAGAAATTTAATGCATATGCTTGTTATTAATTATCTTTATAATTGAAGTTCACCGTGGTATTGCCAAGTCTCTTTCTACTGCAAGATCAGGATGAAGACCATAATCCCAACAAAATGAACCAACAAATCTTTGTTTCTGTATTAATCTATAAAGAATTTTCTGATTTCTTGCAGAAAAAGCTAGCTTGGCACATCATATCCACATGCTGTTACCCTCATTGAAAACTGTGAGCCAGGAAGTGCGGCGAACTCCCTGACCAGCAGGAAGGAACAGCCACCAGAAGAGGATTCTTCTCAAATCACTCTTTATTGGAGCCTCTTGGTTGAAGGGAGAGCAGAAAGCAAGGGGCCCAGAGCTCTGAGCTGTAGCTGCTTATATAGGGAGTCTGCCTAGCAACCTTTGATACTTTGATACTTTAACTGCTTTTCTGGAGACCCACCTGCAGGAAAGAAAGCAGGGGAACATCCCTGTCAATTACAGACCACAAGGAAGTTCCCCTGCCGGTTAGGGGAAGTGTGGGCAGCTAGATCATCCTGTTTTCTAATGGAAGAACTGCAACCTTTATTATGGTATCAAGCGAGGCCGGGGCCAAATGCCATCTTGTAATGGCAGCCACTCAAATCGGCTCCCAGCAAGGAAGGTTAAAATGAAATCTCCAATTTCATTTATAGCTTGGAATTAATCTTTTAAAATTGTAATGTGTGCATTAATTTTTAACTAAAATTATGAATCACTTTATATTTGAACTTGGAACAAAGAAGAAAAATAACATGCTTAATTCAATGTATAATATCTAGCTTTATAGATGAAGAGAGTAATTTCAGGGTAAAATTAAAAATTCACATTTTCTTCTGTGTTGCTTTTGTCCTCAATTGAATAAGTCGTGGCTGTTAGTCTAACTATCAAGAAAAAAAAGTAGTTTTTTTTTTAACCTTCAGATTGTATTGCTGTCATCATGCAGCTACTTAAGAGAAGATATAGCATACAAAAAACTTTTGATATGATCTGCTATCTCAGTCTCATTTTGTTTATCTTGTGTTTTTACATATAGGGCAGTTCAGTAAATACTGATTGAGGAAAATATGATTTGACTGTTCATTTGAACATTTGCAGACAATGAAATTAATTTAGAAGCTAAAATCCCTCAAGAGAAGTAGATAAAAAGACTATCATATAAATGTTGCAATATCACAAATTATTATCACTCTCATTCAATATATTTTCAACTTACAGAACACAAATAACTTTACATCAGTGCCTATGAATGTTTGGATTGGAGAGTAAAGTGGCAATTTGGGGAAATATAAATACAAAAATGAAGAACTAAAACAGCTTTAAGATGAAATTTTTAAAAGTGTTTGTCTACTGGGCAATAACACTAATGAAGTTATGGGGTTGAAGAGACAGCTCTGTGGTTAAGAACATTGCTGTTCTTACAGAAGACCTGAGTTCAGTTCCCAAAGGACACATTAGGTGATTCACAGCTGCCTGCAATTCCAGCTCACTGGGGGATCTAATATTTTCTTCAATCTCTGCAGGCACTTGCTAGTTTGTGAGACACACTCATACTGAGGCATATAAATGAAAATAAAAGTCTCTAGATAAAAGGTTACCATACACAGAAAGTACTGCAATTATCTCATGTTCTTTTTTCTGAGCTGTCGCTCTGGTTGGCCATTTTATACAGGTTTTACCCATGTATCTGTTAGTTATATACTCAGCATCACAAATGCATTTGGGTGTTCCTGTCCATCTTCTGCCTGAATGCTTGAACTTTGGTAGATACAAGATTCAAATATTTTCAGAGGGCTATGCATTGAGATTCAAAGACAAGCTATTCTTTGGGAAAGACTGAAAGACTTTTAAAACAAAAATTTTGCTGAGGACAGGCTGGTGAAGTTTGAGAAGTTGTGAGAAAGATTATTGAAGAAGTGAAAGAGATACAAGAAGCAAAGGAATTGGTAAGATTTTCTGGATATTCTATTTTTTTCATTATGTGTGTATGTGGAGGGGCAGCATGAACATGTGGGGTTACTTGCCCTAAGGAGTCCTCATCACAGCGGGTTTGTTCTTATCAACTGAGTGATCCTTCCATTTCCTCAGTTTCTAATATTTTGAAAGATTTTTATTCCATGTTTTCTCTTTTCCACACTTTCGTCTTACTTTTCTTCACCTTATTAGCTAAATCAGACACCTTCTATTATAGGCATATGCGAGAAAATCTTGGGTGAGATGGCTGATATTGAAAGATGCTAAATCTTAGTTTACTGTGTGGTTTCTTTCATTAATCCAATGTCAATACAAATCAAATATAATCTACTTGAATCAAAATACACTAATAGAGCCAAATACCAGAATTTTAAGGTAAAATGAAGAATGTTGTCAACTTTCCTCTTTCCAAGTCATATAAATCACTCTGAGAATACCATTTAGACTGAATGACTTAATTCCCTGTATTAATGTCAGCTCGATCACAAACTATATGATGTGCTTTTGAAATTTGTTTAATAAATTTTCAGTGAGATGTTTCTGTTTTGTAGCATCTGACAAGAGTTTTTTTTTTTTTTTTTTAAACCAAGCAAATCTTGGCTCTGATTTACAAGTTTTGTATAGATTGCTATTTCTCAAGCCCTCAATAAAAGATCAGGAAAACCACCCTACTCAATTTAAAAAAAAACTGGTAATATGAGCAAATGTTGAGCCACATCTTTGAAGGGGGTTTGGGCAAAGATATTTTCAATGATTTTAATTACTGCCACAGCATCTAGAGACTTTGAAGGAGGTGCACAAGCTCTCAACTACTCAGAAATATTGAAAATAGAAGAATAGGGAGAGAAATCAGTTCTTTCCGCAAGCCTCAATGTTTACGGTACTAAGCTTTTGCATAGGTAAATAACTGAAATTGTCAAAAACTCTACCAAGTTTGTTCAGGGTATGAAAGTTACGGCAACTAAAGAAAAGAGAAAAGAATCCACATGTGATACTTTGTGGATGCTGGGAAAATGTGCTGTGCCTGTGTAACAGATCCTCCAGGGACCCTGGCAGACAGCTGTGGAAAGGCTGAGGGGGAGTCGGGTGGGAGGATAACTGACAGGAAGAAGAGCTCTGAGATTCCAAACCAGAAATAAATTCTTCAAACCCTCTGTTGAATAACCAGCAGAGGTGAGGCTAGAATCACTTTCTGCTTGAAGGAAAAGCTTGTACAACCCAGAATGTATACTGATCATGTTTCCAGGGCACCTTTTTATGTAATGCTAGTTTGTATAAATTTCAGAATAAGAAGTTTCCTTTACAATATAAACATGATGACATCAAGCAGTAATGCTGGAAATAGTTTATTTTGCAATTCGCTATTGAGTATATCTGTTTAACTTAGATTTTCAGAAACTTTATTTATAACATTGTTTTATTTTTTCCAAGTAAATACAAATTTAATGTGCTTTATGAATCATGGGATCAGAAAAGTCAAGCTTTTTTAAGGTTTTTAAAAAAATTCTTTTTCTGATGTTAACAAAAAATTGCTATTTGATGAAGGAATCTACTTGCAAAAATAATGAATTTTCAGTGATGGCACTTATCTCTGACCATACACATGTCATTCTGTGTCAATTGTGAGTACTTCTGAAGGTAGACTTATGCCACGTTAATTTGTTTTGAGGTTCCTGTTAACGCTTAAGATTGAACATGTATTGCTTTCACGTTATGCCGTTGTTAAATAGTATGTTTTAAACTTTGCACAAACATGATTTAAAAAAAAAGATTGAAACTGTAAGAAGTGTCTGCTGATTTCTTAAGCATCTTCACAACCACTTGCTTTTGTTTTGTTTTCTTCCAGAGTAAATTTCTTCCTAATTCTAGGGTTGCAAATGCTTTCATGCTTTCTAAATCCATGCTTCAGAGGGCTATGTAGCCCTCTCCCTTCAGTCCTCAGTAGTAAATGTGGCAGGTATTTCTACGGTAGCAGCGGTAGGAAAATCTCCTGAATCCTGGCCAGGCCTTACTGGTCTTGGAATACTGTGTTTTCTGCTTCAAGTTGAGCCCTTGGGCTCCTTAGAGCTCACTCTTGGAGCACCAAAAGGTGCAGTGTTTTCCACGTACGATGTGTTAGTTTACAGACTGCGCTTTGAAACTATAGTTGTATTTTGCTGTGATGCCATTACTTAAATGAAATATATATTTACTATAGAAAAGAAATAAATTTAAAACAGCTGTTCACCTGTGCAGAGCCTATACATTTCAGTTTCCTTTAAATGAATAAATTTTCATTTTTATATTGTACATTATTTAGGTTTTCATAGTAAAATATTTCCCCAGTGAACCTTCTAATTTGTAAGGTTTGAACCAAAACTTGTGTGCGTCTCTATTGAAGATGAGTTACATGCATTCAAAACGGTGCATGTGTTCTTGCTAAGGTCTGTGAGTGTGAGACTGCAAGGGCAGTGTGTGCTACACATGCTACCGAACACCACCACACGATGAAAAAGTAAGCCTTCTGCAATGAGAAATTTCTCTTAGCATAGTTTTTAAGATCATTTCGTGTAAGTCTACTTTTTCATGTTCAGTTTCTTTTTACATAAAATAGTATTCCTATCAAAAATTATAGCCCAAAAAAATTTGGCTTTAGTTCAGTTTTGTTTTTAATGAAATGAAAAACTGGATGTTTTAAATGTGTGTTTGTGGTTATTTGGGCACCATTCTTACAGACAGGAATAAACAAGAAAAGGAAATGAACTTAGAATGTCACACCCAAAATTTTCAATATTTATAGCAGAGTACAATATCTTGGAGATGGGTCCATTTGCTCAAACCTCTGACAGAGCAGTCCAGGCTGCTGCTAAGGGCAGACTCACCAGACCTTGTCCTCAGAGGGACAGTGCAGCTGCCACTGGAGTAGCAGAGCCCTGGTCCAGCTGTCACTTCATGGTGGATTCCTCTCACACTTGTGGAGCCTGTCACCAGTTAATATTAAGCTTCATGCATTTTTGTTTCCCTTTTTTCTTCTGTATTTTAAAAGAAGGCTATTATTTTTGACATTTTATTATTTAGATTTTATTATCTTAAAATCTAAACAGGGGGACATGCAAAAACAATCATCATCCACTTGGATGTCATTTTATAAATTAACACTGTGTGCTTTTGTATGGAAAATATATAATTTAATAGTATAAGAAAAAGATATATATTCACTTGCATTCATGCAAAACACAAGCTTTGCTGTATAAAGTTTTGCATTTCATAGTGATTTTAAAAAGGCATGCTTTGCATGTAAAGGAAAACCATTGCAGTCTTTTGTTTTGATTTTTAATCATACCTTTTTCTTGGTTTTTGTAAGCTGTTGGTTTGGGTTTTGCTACTCTTAAACCACAGTACACTTCAGGATCTAATAGGTCCAGTAGACTAAACTGGTCTTGTTGACGAGCGTTCCCAAAACATCCCGATGGATGTTTCTCTGTCTCACTCTTCCACATTTGCAGGGATTGCCCTTAGGCAAGCGTGCAAGCTGTGCTGCAGCTAGTTCAGGAACTGAAGCTTTAGGACCTGCTAAGCTCTATATTGGTATATTTTGTCAGGTACATGATACTCAAATTGTTTATTATCTTTCTTGTCATATACAGCTGGTTATATTCTGTGTGACACTGAACGGTTCATTTAAATGTCCCTCCTCTGCTTATGATGTCTGTGGCTGCTTATATAGTTTCACTGAACTTTACCTGATCTTTCATAGTCTTTCTCTCTCATGTTCTCTTTCCCTCCCCCAACCCTCCTTTAGAACTCATTATCCTTTAGAATAAAGCCACCTTCAACCAGCAGTTTAGCTCCCCACTCCCGCAAATGGAGCTCATTTGTCTCACTAATGCTGATACATGTATTGATGTGATTAAGTCAGTTTTTTAAATGTAAAATTTCATTGTGCAATCAAATGTAAGCAATAAAACAAAAGTTGCATCTCTTGTGCATAAGCGCATTTTTATTATAGCATTACATATATGGAATTAAGTTCAACATTGGACTTGGAAAAAGTCAAGGTGCTGGGAAGATTCTTCACCATGTATATGAGAGTCATCAGAACCATAGCTTACTAGTATGAAGAGAAACTAGGTTAAGCCTTCTGGGTGCTTCGCTTAGTTGCCATTAGACGTCTTTCCACCGCACCTCCTTGCTCTCTAAATTATACAGTCTCCCTTAAAAAATACAGCTGTTCTCTAGTACCTTATGCCTCCCTGGCCTTACCCTATACCTGCAGAGCTGGGTGCTGTAGCCAGCTGTAGTTCATGGGTTTCTTGGATTAGCCACTAGGATACAGTGATGAGGAACTTGGGTTCTGGTTCAGATCTAACCTAAGCTCCAGGCTAAGCAGTCGTCTGTGGAATGAGAACAGTGGGATCTGCACTCAGAGCCTAGCTGAGAGGGCAAGTGAAGCACTGCCATCCCTGTGTTACAGAATAAGCCTCTGGCAAATACTAACAGCCATCCTTGGGGTCTGGTGTTCCCTGAAACCACTTCCAAAAGTAATACCTGCAGAGAAGCCCTGCCACAGGCTGTGCCTTGGGGAAGCAGAGCCACTGCCTTCCTAATACAGCAATAGACTGCCTCTGTGTCTGCTGTGTACTTAGGACAGTCCTTCCACATCTCTGACCGCGTTCCCACTGATAGACTGAGAGCACAATACAAATGCTGCCCCAGACTTTCCATTATGACTGATCCCATCTTCTGACATCTAATATGAATTAGCGAAAAGCAGAGTCAGGTGCAGAGATAAACTACGTCTTTGTTGCGCTGTATTCAGCCCGTTAGCTTACACTTGAGCTAGAGGCAGCATCGCGTCTAGGCTTCCCCGTGCCATCCTGTGGCAAAGCCTATGTGCAAGTGATTCCAGAGCACCCTGCAAGGGGATGTACAGTGAAATGGAAGAACAAAATCACTGGTGCCTGGAGAGATCTGCCCTTGACATTCTAGTCTCCACTTCAGAGCTCCCTGCTTATGACCTGAAAGCGGGGAAAGCTTTACCCTCTGATGGTTGTCCATGACCAAGAGCGGCCCTCTAGCTTTTTCCAACACCCAGATACCGTGTTCATGAGCACTGGTCTCATTGGAAAAGCCATGTAGAATTCAGGAAATGCAGAAATCAGATGTGAAGGCTCCACTTCCATGGTTGCTCCATGGAAGGCAGTGTAAGGGGGAATTAGAGGATATGAAGTCAGGCAAGGGCCTTAGTCATCTTTTTAAGAAAGGACCAGGGCCAGGGGTAGTGATGCGGTTTCTCGTGGCGGCTGTGCCGCATGACCACTCTCCTAACACTGGTAGCAAGTGTGCCTGACCCACACAGAAGCAGCGTGTCTTCATGAGTCATTGACAATCGCATGTAGTTAAACTCTTGAACGAAAGAGGAGGGAATTTGTGGATCTTACGAAGTAGAGCCCTTTCCTGCATTATTCCTGTCCTCTCTCCTTTGCGAGCTGCTACTCACCCATATATCTACAGAGCCAGTTCTTAAACACGACACGGGCCGTAAGGCATGGAGACTTTATTGAGCTTCCCTAATGAACTACAGGAAGAAGCGGAGTGCTGCCATCTGCTTTCTCTCTCTGGCCACATTTGTTTGTGATCTGACAAGTTCCAGGAGGCTGATGAGTAAGGAGCTGACTGTGCCTGCTCCCTTGGAGCTTCTGCTAAGGCTCCTATGGACAGAAGACTGAGGGCCAAAGAGTTCATGCAGCTCACAGCTACTTGCTTGGAGCATCTTATCCTCCACCAAGTTGTCTTGTCCCCAAGTGACCAAGTGGTTTCGCCAGAAATCTGCTGCTTAGGCGCTCCATCTAGGCTGTGGCCTCCTCACTATTCTCCTCAGAACTGGAGCCGGCAGAAGAGGCCAAGGTTCCCCCGAGCATGCCATCCTCACAGGATACAGGTTTGCCCTGGCACTCTCGTAGGTCTGGTGACTTAAGGCTTTGATTAAAGGAGGCAGAGGCCATGCACTCGGCTGCCATCTGGTCACAGGCACACAGTAGCTTCTCACAGAGGCTCTGCCCCACACCTTAGTAATAGCAGAGGAACAGATGTAAGACACCAGGGAGGGTGCTTACAGCCACTTATCCAAGCCCATGCCATTCCTTTTTCCAGCCCCTGTCTTGCACAGCCCTTCTGGTGTCTGGAATGCACTGTTCTTAATGGTCTAGCCTATTCCTCTTGCTGGAAATTAGCCCTTTGTGTTTTTCATCTGAGGCTAGTCTCCAGATTTGTCTCGCATCCCAATCACAGTGTTTTTTAAGCTCCTAGGGACTCCATAACAACATAACACCCATGCCATCTCAAAATCTGAGATAACCTCCTCTCAGTCTCACCTCGCACCTCTCCTGACCTTCCCCCAATTCTCTGCTCTTCACTGCAGTCTCCAGCGTAGAAGTCCTCAACTAGCACCCCAAGACAAGCGGCACTGCCTGTCAGCCGTGTTACATGACATCAGAGTGACCACTGCCTGTTTTTCTCCCTGGCTGCGAGCAATATGATGCAAGGATCACACACATTTGTTATAGTTTGAATCTTAAATGTCCATCCTCACCACCACCAGAAGCTTGTTTTAAAGGTCTGGTCTGGTTTCCAGCTACGGGATTTAAGGTGATTATATCCTGAAGTCAATTAATTAGTACACTGATAGATTTGTAATTTTGTGGTATTAGGAGGTGCTAAAAATAAGGTAGTGGGGCTAAACTGGAGGAAATAGGTGTGTGAGTATGTGCTGTGTGTGCACATCCATAAGGGTAGATATCATCTCTGGCCTGGCCTTTCCTCCATCCATCTCTCCGCCCTCTTCCTCTCAACCTCAATGAAGTGAGTAGCTTTGCCAAGATAGTCTGCCTTCTCACGTGCTCTTAGCAATCGGGACAAAATGACCATGGACTGAAACCATAAACCAAACTAAATCTTTCTCTTTTTTGTTGAAAGTTGATTATTCCCAGGTATTTGGTCACAATCATTTCTGCAGTCCCCAATGAAGGTTTTTTGTTTGTTTGTCTAAGTAGAAAACTAAATCACTGAGTGGGTGAATGACATGTTGTGCCATTAGCTGTGGCACAAAAAGGGTGTCATGGAGGACTATGTGCTGTGCATGACATAGAATCAGCAAGGAACACAGTAGGTCCATCCAGTTGCTTCCCCAGTTAAAAATGAGGAGAGACGCCTTTCAGAGCACTAGCAAAGCCCCGTGGGGTATTATTTCCTTTATTGGGGGGGGGGGGTATTATTTCTTTCTGAGCTACAGAGCAGTCCAGCAGCAGCAATCCACTGCTGAGAAAAGTGTCCGCTTGATCCAGTTTTAAGGATGTTTGTGTTACACATTGTCTCTATAGGATATTCCATAGCTACGGGTTTCTTCCATGGGGTAGAGCTGTGGGCAAGACCCACTCCTCAACCAGAGCCATTCCTCCCTGTCTGTTCTTAATGAAGTTCTTTAGGTGATCAAATCCAGAACAGGTCTGCTTATTAGAAAAAGGCAGAATACTTTAAAAGCCACTGGAGAACTAAGAGGACGTTCCAGGTCTGAGGCAATGCTGTTTTCCACCCTAGAACCCAACTCTACCACTTCCTTCTGCCTGTTGGACTGTGAACACATTTGTTTCTTCTGTGAACTAGAAAAAGTAATGGGTCTGCCTCCTAGAGTCGGTAGGAGGATTACCTGTGTCTTTCAAGGGCTTAAAACATCCCCCAGCATGGGCTCAGTAAGCACAGGCTACTGAGATCAGCTGTGATGCTTAAGCAGCTGGCTCTGGCTCTTGACCATGAACCCCTCATTCGTGGAAAGGAATGTAAAGGCATGTCTTGAAGAGCATGAGACCATAGTAGAGATGGAGATATGCTAGGGATAGTATCTGGAGCCCAGATCCAGCCAGAATACAAACATGAGAGCAGAAGAAGTCTAGGCATCCCCCACACTTACACTTGGGTGTGTGGTCCTCACATACCACAGACGACCGAGAACGACTCCCATGCAGGCAGCCCAGTGGTCTCACCTGCTCCAAACAGCAGTGATGGGACAAACAGCACCTAAGACCAAGGACCTTCCATTAGGTCTTCTTTCTCCATTCTGAATGGGGTATAAAGATTTTTCAAGGCCTCTTCTAGAATAAGGCTGCCTACTACACACGCCGAAGGCTGTTCAGGTTGTGTACAATGCCAAGAGACTGCCTTCCAACATAGCGTCAACCCAACTGTGTATAGCTGGATTTCTATATTTTATTTTTTTAGTATGACTCTTGATGGCAAGTATACTCATCATGGCACCTTTCCATCAAATAGGAGTAGATGCTTTTTCAGGAAGGGTGCCTCTTAGGCTAGCCACAAATGTTCCTTGTCAGTACAGTGACCCTACTCCACTCAACCTTTTATTAATAGAATCCTTCGCTTCAAACCCATAGGTCACCTCTTTAGCCCTCAACCAGAGAAAATATAGGAGCCATGAAGACCTACAAGCAGCACAGGGCCTAGCACAGAGTAGGGCCCCAGCACAGAATAAGTCAATGTCCTGTGTTCAGATCTATGATTCAGGGATATCCTTGGCCAGATGATATCCATAGAACACTTGTGAAGGCCCCAGTCAATACAGATCTACAGCCATTCCCTAGGGCTCCATTTTTAGCTATCCACAGATCTTTAAAACCCACTGGCTACAATCGGATCAGGGAACCCTATGGAAGAGGAGGTGCAAAGATTATAAGGCCCAGTGAGAATGGAGGACACCAAGGAAACGAGGCCTTCTAGATACAGTAGGACCGATGCAGATCTGAACTCATAGAGACTGTGACAGTGTGCATGGGGCCNATCTTAGTTTATAAATTTTGAAATAAATTTCTGAATAAATAATTTAAGTTTTAGATTCAGAGACAGTATTATGTATTCAACAGAAAAAATATTTTCTAACAGATTTTGTAGTAATTTTCATTATTGCAATTCACTAAATTTTGAAAAGAAAGTAACTGATAATTAAGAAGTTACTTTTTAAAGTCTTTATTTTCCATTTGACATTTATTTTTTAAGTATTCCACTGCCCCTTTCATTATTCGAAGCCCCCAGCCTCGGCATAAAACTAGAAGGTATTGACAGGTTCCCTATGGCTACTATGGAACTGAGCAACAAGACAGAGGACAGATGAACATGTACCATTTGATGTCAGATAAAGAAAAAAAAATATGTGCAAAGAAGAGTTTAATGACGCAGCTTATATTTAAACATCTATCAGTAATAAGCAATGTCATGTTTTACTAAGATAAACAATTGTGACTTTCTTTTATGTGATACAATTTTAGTTTATGGCCAAAAGGAGAAAAATGAACAAAAACTATAATCCTGACCTATCTAAGCTGTTGTTTATTTGCTGATTACACCCTGGAATAGCCAGGGTCGCACCCAAAACAAACTAACCTAAGACAGCATGAAGTTTCTCTATTTGTTTATGTGTTTATTTTGTGAATCAATTCTCTAGTTCTTGAACATGAACTATGTACATGCCAACCAGGGTCATGGTGAAAAAGATGTTAAGGACTAAAAAAGTTAAATAGCATTCTTAATGAAAATTAAATAATTCAAATAGTTTTATAATTACCCTCAAATTATTCCTCTCAAAATTTAAAAGCCACATTGAATGAAGGATAAGCCTAGATATATCTTTTACTCTGAGACACAAGCATTTTGAGACTAAAGGAAAGCATAGGGCAACGTAGGCAGAGGAGTGAGCTAGATAGAAGGATGACTGGGTGCATATAAAATTCCAATGAAGTTCTTCAAAGAAGCCCCTTCAGCCAATTCTGGTGAATGAATAAACATGGAAAATTTACCTAATGATTAGGAAGATCAAATAAAAATAAGAAAATAAACAAGGAAAAGAAAGATAACAATACCAGAATATGAGAAGGCGGGTGCGTTAGTTTTCGATTGTCATAATTAATAATTAATATACAGTAAAGTATAATGTTAAAGGAGATTGTATTGTCTCACTGCTTTAGGGGCTGCATTCCATAAGCTATAGAGTTCATTGCACTGGCTATTTGGGAAGGAAGCTCATCTTGGTGGATGTGATGGAGAAATCCATTTTATAGTCAAGTATAAAAAGGAGATAGGAAAAACAGTGACCCCGTATTCCATTTGAGGACACATTCATACTCACCTAAAATCTCCCCTAACCCTTATCTCTTTCATGTATCACAGGCCCCAAATAGAACCATGGGTACTGCAACCAAGCCCCTGAAATGTGAACCTCTGTACAACATCCAAAATCCAGTATTTACTTGACTACACTATATGTGACTTTACCTTATATATTATATACATTATACTACATATACGCTACTTGTATTATGTATCATATATTGTATATGTGTGCATGTATATCCATAATGTGTATGATAAGTATGCATTAAGATATGTCAGATGTCATGTTTTAAAATTTAAAAATGTACAATAAAAAGGAACAGAAAGAATATATTTCAGAAGTCAAACATTGCTAAATCTAGTTTGTGTTTCTATGGTTAAAAATATACATTTGATCAAGTATTCAATATATAAAGTGTATAGGTAGTGCCTCCATAATGTGGAAAAATTAACCTTAGACTAATGACTGAAGTTCGGATGAAATTAAGACCCAGAAATGTCAAACTGTTTTAAATAATTTATTTATTTTCCTAATCAAAGTTCAGAAATATTGTTAGAACACACAAATATATGAGAAAAATGTCAAAAATTTAATTTATGTGACCATAATTTAATGCATAAGTAGAAAAAAAGCATGATTTATTGTAATATAAAAATCACAAGCCCAGAGATAGAGATTTTGAAATCATTAATAAACATAAACAGTACAAACTGTACTGAAAACTGTTCTTCACATGTTTTCCTAGACTCTGGTGTGTGTGTTAAGGCAGGAATAATGCTTAACATTCATATCAAACATACATAACAGTAAAAGAAATTACCTAATACACTATAGTGTATATGTGCCTAAAGGATAATTCTAGTAATAAAATTACAGCTTTCAGACTTCTATTTAACAGTTCTATTTAGGCAATTAGATAATTGATATTCATGTTTCTCAAAATTTGCAAGGTATGAATCAAAAATAATAAACATTTTTCTATAAATTATGTCTCAGAACACTTTCAACTGTTAAAAGAAGAAAATAAATGTTATATTTTTTATTATCATGGATACTGTGTTATTTCTTTTCTGGCTATAGTTCATTTCTATTAACTTCATATTGTTACGGAAATCTGCATCCTGATATTTTATAAAAGTGTCTCCAGCATTGTTTATCCTAACATTATGATATACATACTCAGAGTGAATGCATAGACATGTGCTGCCGTTTACAAACCTATTAACACATGATGGTTTTTAAAAGGTAGCTGTTCAGGTTAATCTAACTGATAGTTTTATTACTATTTCCAATCTATCTGCCCTAAACTTAGATTGTAATCTGGAGTTTTCTACTACATCATATTTTATCCCATAATTGAGGTCATTCTGTCTATGGGTCATTTTTAAGTGAGGTTTTTAATTGTATGAACAGTGAATTAAGACAGAAAAGCCTTTAGACTTATTTTAAACAAAAGTTTTTCATGAGAGCCTGGGAAGAAGTTCCAAATCTTCCTTGAGTGATTTAAATAAAGCAAGCAAACAATCAAACAAACAATAAACACCTTTACAAAGAAACGTAGAATTTACCGACTGCTGTAGAATTCATAGAATTTTCTTTTGTGCAGCTGCTTTTAAGATTGTGTAAATTATCTTAAACTATTCCAATAGAATTCCTGAAATTCTGTTACTCAATTAGTTTTCCAAAATGAAGGCAGACATTCATGGGATTTGGTTATAATGGTATTAACTCCATGGGTTATTCATTTAAATATGAAAATAATATCTTAATATCCATCCAAAAATAGCATAACTATTTATTATGCTATTTATATGGGATAACTATGACCAAGGAAGTGAAAGATCTATTTGACAAGAACTTTAAGTCTTTGAAGAAAGAAATTGAAGAGGACATCAGAAAATGGAAGGATCTCCCCTGATCTTGGATTGGGAAGATCAACATAGTAAAAAAGGCAATTCTACCAAAATCAATCTATAGATTCAATGCAATCCCCATCAAAATCCCATTAAAATTCTTCACAGATCTGGAGAAGACAATAATCAACTTTATATGGAAGAAAAAAAAACAGGATAACCAAAACAATCTTATACAATAAAGGATCGTCTGGAGGCATTACCATCCCTGACTTCAAACTCTACTACATACAGAGCTACAGTATTGAAAACAGCCTGGTATTGGCATAAAAACAGAGAAGTCGACCAATGAAATCGAATAGAAGACCCTGACATTAACCCAAAAACCTATGAACACCTGATTTTCGATAAAGGAGCTAAAAGTATACAATGGAAAAAAGACAGAATCTTCAACAAATTGTGCTGGCAAAACTGGATGTCAACCTGTAGAAGAATGAAAATAGACCCATATCTATCACCATGCACAAAACTCGAGTCCAAATGGATTAAAGACCTCAATATCAGTCCAAACACAATGAACCTGATAGAAGAGAAAGTCGGAAGTACTCTACAACACACTGGCACAGGAGACCACTTCCTACGTATAACACCGGCAGCACAGATATTAGGGGCCGCATTGAATAAATGGGACCTCCTGAGACTGAGAAGCTTCTGCAAAGCAAAGGACACTGTCACTAAGACACAAAGACAACCCACTGACTGGGAGAAGATCTTCACCAACCCTGCAACTGATAAAGGTCTGATCTCCAAAATATATAAAGAACTCAAGAAACTAGACCATAAAAGGCTAATCAAACCCAATTATAAAATGGGGCACTGATCTGAACAGAGAATTCTCAACAGAAGAAGTTCAAATGGCCATAAGACACTTAAGGACATGCTCAACTTCCTTAGCGATCAGGGAAATGCAAATCAAGATGCAGGGAGCCGGTTTGAATGGCTGCCATTACAAGATGGCATTTGGCCCCAGCCTCGCTTGATACCATAATAAAGGTTGCAGTTCTTCCACCAGAAAACAGGATGAGTTGTGATCTAGCTGCCCACACTTGCCCTGACAGGCAGGGGAACTTCCTTGTGGTCTGTAATTGACAGGGATGTTCCCCTGCTTTCTTTCCTGCAGGTGGGTCTCCAGAAAAGCAGTTAAAGTGGCAAAGTATCAAAGGTTGCTAGGCAGACTCCCTATATAAGCAGCTACAGCTCAGAGCTCAGGGCTCCTTGCTTTCTGCTCTCCCTATAACCAAGAGGCTCCAATAAAGCGTGATTTGGGAAGAATCTCGTCTGGTGGCTGTTCCTTCCTGCTGGTCAGGGAGTTCGCCGCATCAAGACAACTTTAAGATACCATCTTACACCTGTCAGAATGGCTAAAATCAAAAACACCAATGATAGCCTTTGCTGGAGAGGTTGTGGAGAAAGGGGTACACTCATCCATTGCTGGTGGGAATG
>NW_026068011.1:1856495-1889240 GCF_014885135.2 Alexandromys fortis
AAAGGACATTGAGCCTATAATTAGTGATCCTAGAGAAGCTAAATAAGGAGAACCCAAAGAAAAACATATAGGCATCCTCCTGAATATTAAACTTCATCAGGCGATGAAAGGAGACAGAGACAGAGACCCACATTGGAGCACCGACAGAAATCTCAGGTCCAAATCAAGAGCAGAAGGAGAGAGAGCACGAGCAAGGAACTCAGGACAGCGAGGGGTTACACCCACACACTGAGACAATGGGGATGTTCTATCGGGAACTCACCAAGGCCAGCTGGCCTGGGTCTGAAAAAGCCTGGGATAAAACTGGACTAGCTGAACATAGTGGACAATGAGGACTAATGAGAACTCAAGAACAATGGCAATGGGTTTTTGATCCTACTGCACGTATTGGCTTTGTGGGAGCCTAGGCAGTTTGGATGCTCACCTTACTAGACCTGGATAGAGGTGGATGGTCCTTGGACTTCCCACAGGGCAGGGAACCCTGATGCTCTTTGGGCTATCGAGGGATGGGGACTTGATTCGGGGAGGGGGAGGGAAATGGGAGGCCCTGGCGGGGAGGAGTAAAAAATCTTTAATAAATAAATAAAAATAAAAAAATAAGTATGTAGAAATTGTAAACTATTTGAAACATTTATAGAATTTGAACTTAAAATTTCTGTATTTAGGAACTGTTTATGTTTGGACAGTGTGTGGATGTTTGCTATGTTGTGTGCGTGTGTGTGCATGTGTGTGTGTAGAAGTCAGAGGACAATTTGTAGGAGTAAGTTCTCTCATTACACTGTGTGGATCTCTGAGATCAAACTCTGGTTGTCAATATTGACAGCAAGTTCCCTGAACAGGTTGAGCTATATCACTGGTCCTTAAACTATAGTATATATGGTTATTATAATGTTTTAGGTATAAAATAATTAAATAATTTGTTATATTATAATATATGCTCATATTTATTTTTGCCCTAAAGTTCTTAACACAAGAATATTCTTAGAAGGCACTTTCAGCTGAGTTATCCCACAACTGTCAGACACACTGCTATTTGAGAGTTTCAGCAAAAGGATCCTTTCTCCTATAGTCAGCATATTTGGCTACCCTTCAAATTAGGATATGACAATTTGTGTGCGGATTTGGCAGATATATGAGATATTAAATAGTGGCAGCAGGATATACTGATTTTCTAGTCCCTCAATTTAAGAACTGCTATATTTAAAACTACTATTTTCTGAGCATTACACTCACCTTCCATCCTTAGTGCTTCCTCTTCATGTCAAAATGACTCCAACTTTTCCATACACTGAGAGTGCTTATGTATCTGACTGAAGGGACAGTTACCTGTATGGATGGAATATGGACATTAAGTTATCCCAATCAAAATTCCTTCATAAATTGTAATAAAAAGAACAATGTCAGAGAGTTTACCATTTCACGTCTAAAGCTTCAATACAGAGTCACAATGATAAATAAAAAAATGCTCTTAGTACAGACATGTAGACCAATGGAAAAAAGTTGAAGATCCAAACATGAATAAACTTCAGTCATTTGATATTTGAAAACAATGCTGAAAAAATACACGGTGTGATAAGAAAACATCTTCAATAAATGGTGCTACAAAAACTGGATGTCTACGTGCAGAAGGAAAATGGACCTGTGTTTTTCCCCTTGCTTCAGCCTAACTCTATATGGATTGAAGACCTAATTATGGAATCTGAAACAAATGACTAGAAGAAAACTAATTCCTCATTATTTAAAAGAATTCATTTTTACCTTTCCAGTTGACAGGTAGTGCATGCCTTTAATGTCAAGCTTCTAAAGGTAGAACCAGGAAGTTGTCTATGAGTTCCAGGTCAGCCTGGTCTGTACAGCAAGTTCTAAGTTAGCCAGAACTGTGTAGGGAGACTCTGTCTCACATGAAAAATAAATAATAAAGAAAAATAAACATTTTCACTTTAGTGAGTTGATAAATTTCAGGCCATTCGAGTGCCTAAATTCATCCTTCTCAGTAACAAACCATAAACCAAATCAAGATGCACCCCAGTCTTAACTGTTGAATATTTAACTGTGACCAATAGATGGCAGCTTATATTATCTCAGACATTCTCTTCCCATGGTCACATATGTTGTAACATAGAAGAGAGACCTACATAAACATAAACAGAATCCTTACAATATAAAGACAATTTCTTTTCTGGTGGATCCAATTGACCAGCTTTTTCATGGAGAAATAAAAATAAATGAACAAAAATGTGAAGTAAGTTAAATTAGAAAAAAAATGATTATGAGTGCTTCTAAGAAAGTATGAAGATCTTAGTGATAAACTAATACCCATGAAAAGTCTTGCATGTCCACACTGGTGGCTAAAACGCTAGTGGTATGGAGAATGGGGATGGGAGGATTCCTGGGACCGGACCTACTAGCCCCAATCCTAGTCATTGTTTCAGTAAGAAACCCCATCTCAAGGGAATAAAGCAAACAGAGAGAGACAGTTTCTGCTTCTGCTCCTATGTAAAGACACACAAACTACACAAGCAGGCAAAGTGTCACACACAGGTAGATCATATGCACACAAACACACAAATTAATATTTTATGATCATACTTTTGGCAACTTTTAGCTTGATTCCTAGAGCTTCAGCTAGTATATCTGGTTGAGACTCATTTGTTTGTGTGTAATGATATATTTCTAGATTTATCTTATAATTTGTTTACATGTCAATTTTACATGAAATTCAGTAAGTGCAAAATTTACCTTAGCTCAGACTTTATCATCAGTTAACAAAGCAATCAGTTTAAACTTATCTATTTATCAATGAGAAATGTTTCAATGGAGACTGTGTCTCAAGTTTTGTCATAAATACTGATTTTGATTTATCTTCCAAGGTTGAAATTGGAGAATCTACACAGTATACTTTCATGTAGCAAAAAAGAAAGCCTAGCTTCAAGTTCAGACCTGCATGTACTTCCTTGAACAATTTCTATGGGGAAATGCCTAATGAATGACTGGGATAATGTCAGGGGCAGCCTGATCTAATTTTAATCATGAACCATATAAAAGGTATTCAAATTAAAAAAAGAAAGAAAAACTTAATTTATCTTGCATATTTGTGGCAGTCAATGTCATAGAGAAGTCTGTAATTATAGCAAGGAGAGGAATAGCCTGCCTCAGTGAGTCCTGCATTATAATAATTGAAATCTGTCGTAGTGGTAACAGAACTAATACAATTAATGAATTGTTAAAATCAGTTGAGTGATGGTTCTATACTATCTGTGTCGGATTAAAACAATCACCAATGTTCTTATAAAGGAAAAGGGATGTCAAAAGCAAAAGTCAAAGTACTATAATGTGTAAATGGTTTTACTTTCTATAACTGAATTTGGAAAAGGAAACAGATCTGAGGAGGTGAAAGTTACCATCTTTAGAATTTGGAAAAGACAAGATCTTTTGACTAAATTGGGAGCCTGGGGACTTTGAGGGAAGGTTGAAGAGAAGGGGAGAGTCAGGGATGGGAGCAAAAAAAGTGTAGAGTTCAATAAAAATTAAAATAAAACATATACAGTTCAATCCACCCAATTTATGCAGCACCCATTTCAAACCCTGACCAGAGGAGATATACTTCACCCAGTGATGCAGGAAATTAAAAGATGTGATTCGTGCAACAAAGACAATTCTATAATTGGCTTTGATTCACATTTTCATTTTGGGCAAGGTCAGGCATATAGTCTGGCTCATTTTGTAAGCCATCTGTGAGATAACCTGTTTTGACTCTGCCGTGTTCCCAAGTGTTGTTGGCATTAGGCATAGTAAGAGACTTCTCTTTAGTGACCTTATATTAAAGTTGCTTTTCATCTTTGTCATTAGTAGAGTTAGGGTTAGCTGGTCACATAAAGAGGGACATGACAGTGGCAGTGATCATAACAGTGAAGTCCAAATTGGTAGTAGCAATAGCGACAAAATAGCAGTAGATTCAGTGAATCCCTTGTATTTCTTCCTGAAGATGTAAAATGTGATGTAAACAAAATCTATAAAAATCATGACAAACTTTACCTAGTAAGATGTGTATGTGTATGTATATATGTATGTGTTAATAACCTAAAATCATGTATATTTTACATAGATGTGTTATATAAAACTGGTCAAGGTCAGTAACAGTAACCAAGCACCTATTAATTGTAAAGAGTTGTGGTCATAAGAAAGGACACAAGAAAATAACAGCTTGATAAAAATTTACGTAAATCATTGGGTAAGAGAAGTAGCAACCTTCAAAACAAAGCTTTCCTCACCTAATGGTGCTAATGAGCAGCTATTAAGATCACTCCCACAATAGGCATACAGGTATATACACACAGAAACACATAGATAGACATGAACACACAGTCATATGAAAACTTTCCACAGCTAGTGCTTTTATTCAACACTGTGGCACGAATCTGGTATTCTGATAAAATGGATAATATGTTTTAAAGAAAGCTACAATATAAAGCAATTTACTAGAATTGTAATTCAATAAAATTCCTTGAATATTAAAGCGCCGCTGAATATAATTTCATCTACTCTATTTCAGAAAGCAATTTAAAAATCTTGCAGGGCATTAGGAATGTTTCTTATATTTGTAGCCTATTAAATTTTATTAGGTACTTCCATGTACATTGTCATTTGATTCTCACAGCGACCTCATGAAAGACACAGCATTATTATGCTCCATTAGCACAACTCATGACATATAATAGGCAGTTATTAATAAATATTTATTGTTAGAATGGATGAATGGATTCCTGGATCAGTTATGAGGAAGGCTCAATTAAAATAGTTTTGTTGAAGGAGATAAGCCTTTGCAAGGACTTCAGCTTTCTCAGGAAACCTTCTTTGTCCCAGTGAGCATGACCTTCCTCTAAAGGTGAAATCACCTTGGGTAAATGGTACAGGGAAATAGAAGAATGTAAATAATTTATTGAAGTATAAATTGGCCACAGTAGAATCTCAAAAGATTGTTTTTAAATAAAACCAAAGCTTCAGTAAAGTAGGTCATTTGCCTTAGTATGTAATAGAGATAAATATATTAATACAAACACAGCATATATATTTAAAAATTGCAGAATACTGTTTTGTATTATAAATAGGTAGGACTGTAGGACACAGCCAGTGATGTCCATTTCTCATAACAAAGATGTTTGAAAGTAAGTCCAGTCTGTTATCCTCATCCAAGAACAATATTATAAACATACATGCACACATGTGTGTGTGCTTGTGCATGCATACGCACACACACACAGACAGATTGCATGTGGGACTACAAAGGAAAGTGATGACATTTTTTTCATGATGGGTCTGCCTATGTTGAAAATCCTTTTATATATAGTGAAATTATAGTGACAGTCATTGCAACTATTGCTCATTATTTTTCATATTTCAGTATGATATGCTTTATATTAGAAGAAACAAAAGAGTAACCAACCATTACATAAAAATATATTTATTTAAAAAGACAAAAGGTGAGCATGTAAATTTCAATTTGAATAATAACATGCATGATATGTACCACTACTATCTTTTAAGTATTGATATACATTTTAGGCACTTTTCTATTGCTCTGAAGAGACAGCATGACTAAATCAAATTGTAAAAGGAATTATTTAATTGGATACCTGCTTACAGATTCAAAGGGATAATCCATGGCCATCATCGTGGAAAGCATAGCATCTAGTCAGACAGGTATTGTTGTTGTGGAATAATATTTTTTTATAATGTGAAGATGTGTCTTTGCAAAGAATCTTTTGATTGGTTTAATAAGGAGCTAAATGGCCAATAGATAGGCAGGAGGTATTGACAAGACTTGAGGTACAGAAAATGCTCTGAGAGGAAGAGAGGCAGAGAAACTAGTCTGTTGTGGAATGATTTAGACATACAGACTGGTACAGAGAGGTGAAAGCCACATGGGAGAACATATATTGGAAAAATATGGGTTAATTTAATTTATAGGAGCTAGTTAGAAATAAGCCTAGGCTATAGGCTGAGCTTTTATAATTAAGAAGTCTCTGTGTCATTATTTGGGAGCTGGCTGCCAAAGCAGAGGAAGACTCATTGCACATAGTGCTGAAGCAGTAGCTGAAAGCTTACATATTCCAAAATCCAAGAGGCAGATAGTACTTGACCTGGTAGAGCTACATATCGTTATCTCTCATAAAGAGGCCACATACTTCATAATCATTCCATCAATTGTAAGCCAAACTTGGAAATATATAAACCTTTGAGGCCATGCTCATTCAAACTACTACAATATGCTAATAATAACAATCTTATTTTCTAAATAATCTTTGAGTTGTGATTGTTTTAAGTTTTGAAAATACCTTTGACCACCTAAGATAAAATATTTCTGAGATTTGTTAGGAAGGAGAAATGTATTAATACATGACAAGTCATATTAGAATTTACGTAATTTATAAAACACAAGATATACTTTTATAGGCTAAACAATAAATTATAAAAAAATTCAGAACTTGACTACAGTATGAAGTTTGGCACCAAAAACTAAAGAATAAAAAACTGAAAATAAAGAGCTTAAGAAGTACCTTAAAGTATCCAGATTGCGACTAAGGCTTCATTTTGAACAACTTTACTAGCTGAAGATAAGAAACAAAGAAATTTTATTTCATTATTTTATTATTATTATTTAATTAAAAATTTCCACTTCCTCCCCTCCTCACATTTCCCTCCCGCTCCCCCATGCCCCTTACACTCCTTCTCCAGTCCAGAGAGCAGTCAGGATTCCCTGCCCTGTGGGAAGCCCAAGGTCCTCCCCCTCCATCCAGGACTAGGAAGGTGAGCATCCAAACAGACTAGGTTCCCTCAAAGTCATTACATGCAGTAGAATCAAAAACCAATGCCACTGTCCTTGACTTCTCAGTCAGCCCTCCTTGTCAGCCATGTTCGGGGAGTCTGGTTTGATCACATGCTCCATCATCCAGTTGGCTTTGTTGAGCTCCCATTAGATCAGCCCCACTGTCTCAGTGGGTGGGCACACCCCTTGCGGTTCTAACTTCCTTGCTCATGCTCTCCCTCCTTCTGCTCCTCATTTGTACCTTAGGAGCTCAGTCCAGTGTTCCAAAGTGGATCTCTGTCTCTAGCTTCATCCATCACCAGATGAAGTTTCTATGATGATATGCAAGATATTCATCACTATGGCTATAGGATAGGGTCATTTCAGGCTCCCTCTCCTCAGTTGCCCAAGGATCTAGCTGGGGACATCTCCATGGACACCTGGGAACACCTCTAGAGTCAAGTCTCTTGCTGACCCTAAAATGGCTCCCTTAATTAAGATACATAATTCCCTGCTCCCATATCCACCCTTCCTCCATCCCAACTGTCCCATTCCCCCAAGCTCTCCCCATCCCCCCTCTCACTTTTTTCCTCCCCATCTCCTCTTACCCCTACCCCACACCCACCACCAAGTTTCCAATTTTTGTCTGGCAATCTTGTCTCCTTCCAATATCCAGGAGGATAACCAAATATTTTTCTTTGGGCTCACCTTCTTATTTAGCTTCTCTAGGATCTCATATTATAGGCTCAATGTCCTTTATTTATGGCTAGAATCCACTTATGAGTGAGTAAATACATATTCTTCTTTTTGGGTCTGGGTTACTCAGGATAGTGTTTTCTATTTCCATTCATTTGCATGCAAAATTCAAGATGCTATTTTTTTTTACCGCTGAGTAGTACTGTAATGCATACATATTCCACACTGTCTTTATCCATTCTTCCATTGAGGGGGATCTAGGTTGCTGTAGGAAGAGCGGTGGGCTGCCTTCTGGCCACCCCAGCTCCTGCATGGCTAGCTTATGCCCCAAAATAATTACACAGAAACTTTTAAACACTGCCTGGCCCATTAGTTATAACCTCTTATTGGCTAGCTCTTACATATTGACCTAACCCATTACTAATATCTGTGTAGCACCATGAGGGGGCTTAACAGGAAAGGTCTTTACCTGAGTCTGTGTCGGGTGGAAGAATCAAAGCAAATGCCTGACTCAGCTTCTTTCTCCCAGCATTCTGTTCTGTCTACTCTGCCTATCTAAGCTGCTGTCCTATCAAAAGGGCCAAGGCAGTTTTCTTTATTAACCAATAGACATATGACCCTCCTCCATCAGGTTGCTTCCAGGTTCTGGCTATTACAAATAATGCTGCTATGAACATAGTTGAACAAATGCTTTTGTAGTATGATAGAGTATCTCTTGGCCATATTCCCAAGAGTGGTATTTGAAAGGAATTGTCCCTACAGAGAAGAAAGGAATAGAGAGAGAAAAAAGTAAAACATTTCATGTTTTTTTTTTAAACTACCTGCTTACAAGATATGCTAAAGTAATAGTGGCACACAGCTTGTAGGAGTAACCAACCAATGTGTGATTTTACTGAAGACCCACTAATCAAGATAAAACCTATACCTAATACATATTGATTGACTAAGAACCTTAGACTAGATAGCCCAGGGACTTAGTGTAAAACAAAATGCTACTATTCTAAGTAAGTAAATATAAGATAAAATGACATCCTCAAAGTGCTATATTCATAGATTATTGCATTACTCGTCCAGCAGCAGACAAGTATCCTCCTGTAACAGATGGGAATGAATACAGAGACCCTTAGGTAGACATTGTGAAGAGACTTTGTAACACTCAGGCCCAAATAGGATTTCTCCATCAAATACCACTTTCTTATAGATTAGGAATATCTGAAGAAAAGGAGACAGAAAGAGTGTGATGGGTGGTATGGAGGATACCAAAATTCCTAGGCCCTCTAAATCACCATGATCAATGAACATATAAAGGCAGAGACTAAGGCAGCATGCAAAATATATCTGAATCAGTTGGGATCCTAGAGCTGAAAGGATGAGTGGAACCAAGTCTCCAGCTCTAAGCCAGAAGCAATTTCCAATTGATAACTACTTGTAAATGAAATTTTAGTTTCTTCCAAAAGGCAAACAACCTACTAAGACGCAGTGTTTATGCCTGATAGTTAAATCAGAGACACTTTGGAGGTACCTGTCTCACAATGTCATGTTAGAGCTCTTCCTTTTTTAAATTTTACCTTATTATTTTCAGTCATATTTTATGATGTAGTTTTACTTCTCTCTTCATATTGTACAGGTTCATTATGTATACATTATGGGTTCCAGTACAGTACTATTATGGGACTCCTGAGCATGTGAATGAAAGAGTAGCTCTCTGTTTCTTTTGTCTTCTCTTTAATTCTTTTTCATTCTGTATGATTTGTACAGTTCTGATATGTTAGGTTTTGTGTTATCTTATAATATTTTCTTTTATAGAACCCTATAGAAGCCTGTTTGTTTCCTAATGAGAGAAAGAAGGGAAATGGATCCCCCTTTCAGAAGATGAGAAGGGAGGTGAGGAGGAACTGGGGGAAATAGAGAGAGGATGTCATATTCAGGATATAGTATGTGAGAAAAAAACTACTTTCAATAAAATGAAAATAAAAAATAGAAATAGCTTTGTTAAGTCAATTAGTGTTAATACTTATATAGTTAGACATAAGTTCAATATTGAAAAATACCGCTATTATAATTTTCCTCATGGCAATGGGTTTTTGATCCTACTGCACGTACTGGCTTTGTGGGAGCCTAGGCAGTTTGGATGCTCACCTTACTAGACCTGGATGGAGGTGGATGGTCCTTGGACTTCCCACAGGGCAGGGAACCCTGATAGCTCTTTGGGCTGATGAGGGAGGGGGACTTGATTGGGGGAGGTGGAGGGAAATGGGAGGCGGTGGCAGGGAAGAGACAGAAATCTTTAATAAATAAATAAACGGAAAAAAATAAATAATTTTCCTCAGGTAATTCCTGCAAGCAAACACTGCTATTTTTGAACATTTTTTAGGAAAAAAAATATATGTCTGTGGAAGATAGCCTTGAAGGACAGAATACTGGAATTCTTAATTATTGACAAGTTTAGTGCAAACCTGTGACTTTCATTCCAATCAACTTAAGCCCTAAAGGCGAATTTATTAATAGAATTAAAGCTACCTAATACAATTTGAGACTTCACATGGACTTCAGCTATACCTAAAGCCTTATCCTTTGCCATATAAAGAATCCTCATTTTCAGGGTGGTAGTGCACACACATTTAATTCCAGCACCACATATGATGCAGAGGCAGGTGACTATCTGTGGTTTCTAGGTCAGTCTGATTTATGGAGCATGTTCCATGATAACCATGGTTACACAGAGAAAGCCTGTCTCAAACACAACAACAAAAACAAAACAATAGCAGCAAAATAAAAACATCTTCATTGTAACTAGCAAGCAATTTGAGACTTAACAGTAGAGGTATGTTCATCAAATCCTTTTTGTAAAGCAAACCACATTCATCATTAACACTACTTATATGATACATATAAAAATGGTATTTTCATATCACTAGGATTACCCTGTGTTCTAAATCAAAAGCTCATATCTAATTTTATCAAAGTCTAAATACAAAATGTATGAGTCACATAAAATACATGCCTAAAATTAGATATGGTAATACATATACATGTATATACTTGGTTTTGCTTATTTGCATATAAATCGATTTATTACATAATATTTGTAATATTTACCTTTAAATATTTCAAATGTGTACACATGTAGCTACAAACATTGTACATTTTACTGGACCCCTGGGACTGGTTTCTCTCCACCCACTGGGTCCTGCTCACTGGCTCCTGCAGCCACTTATGAAATAACCATTCTGAGGCTTAATATTAATTACATACTCTTTGGCCTATTAGCTCAGACTTCATATTAATTAACCAACTTCTTAAATTAACCAATTTCTATTATTTTATATTTTACCATGAGGCTTGTGGTTTGTTACCTCTTGCTTCTTGGGTGGCTACTTGGCATCTCCCTGACTTTCTTCTTTCTCCTTGCATTCAATTTAG
Organism: Alexandromys fortis; assembly: GCF_014885135.2. Taxonomy (NCBI): domain Eukaryota; kingdom Metazoa; phylum Chordata; class Mammalia; order Rodentia; family Cricetidae; genus Alexandromys; species Alexandromys fortis. The sequence goes on from NW_026068011.1 coordinate 1,867,420, forward strand.
TTTTTTTCTGCCTAGCACTATTCTGCCCTGCCATAGGCCAACACAGCTGTGATGCAGGATTCCCCTCTGCATGCTGTGAATATGGTTTATTATCATTGGTTAAAAAACAATCCACTTTGACCCTATTGCAGCACAGAAAAGTGCAAGGTAGGAATTCCAAGCAGAGATAGAGGTAAAAAGAAGGCAAAGTCTGGAAGAAGCCATATAGCCACCAAAGAAGACAGATGTCTGGGAAACTTACTGGTAAACCACAAGCCTCACGGTAAAATACAAAATAATATAAATAGGTTAATTTAAGATGAAAGAATTGTTAATAAGGAACTAGTAGGTCAATCAGTGTTTTAGTTAATGTAACTTCTATGTGATTATTTCAGGTCTGGACAGCTGGGAAAAAAAACAAACAGCCTATGCCTACAAATCTTCTTTATTAACCAAGAACAATAAAACATATTCACAAGCTACAAACGGGAATCCCACATCACCTCCCCTTTTCTAGCTAAATAAAAAGGAAGGTTTTAACTTTAAAATAGTAAAATTACATATACCAAACAGGTATCAAGCAAGAATTATAGTTACAATATCTCTTTGTGAATCTAAAGTTTTATGTCTATATTTTTTATCATAAATAAAGAAAGCTATAACAATCAGTCTTCAGCTCCATCAAGCACCCTGGAAGGATATGATATTACTTGTGTAAATAGGAAGTAAATTGTAAGCAACTTCCAAAACTCTAGAATTGACAGAGACATTGCACAGTCACCCGAAGTTATTCTGTAACATTGAAGTATCAATCTTCAGCCCATAGGGTCGGCAGACTTTTTCATGAAGCAGAAAATTTGAAAGACTAAACTATATTGGCTGTTTGTCAATCACTTTTTCCATGTTCTGAAGAATGTCTGACAAACTATTTCATGAAGCAGGAACTCTGAAGGACTGTCTCACATTCTTTAGGCAAGTTTAGTAGTCATTTTTCTGTGGGTCCTATATGTTCATTTTATATAATCTGTCATCAAGCAGTCCAAACACAAGCCATTTTTTTTTTTACCCAAATGGCTACCCTAATCCCATTGAAGGAAAATTCCATGACAAGTTCCTTCAATGCTCATCAATTTCTATGAAGAAACGGGTGCTGACAGAAGCAGACAAGCCTTCCTGTTAAAAAATTATATGTTCTTAAAATTTTTTAAATGTCATAGTCTGTAGGTCTTTGAAGCGTAGATGATTATCTACCTGAAATATATCTTTGTATATCTAGGAAAACTAACTAATATAATTAAAAGTTTTATTACTAGAGGTGATTATTAATTTGTATTTCTTAACTACACATTACATTTTTAATAGGCTACACAAACACAATACATTAAACAAAAGCAGAAATACATATACACAGTGTAACAAAATTGACCTTACATTTTATGAATAGACCAAGTTCCATACCATTGCGAAGTATTCATGTCTATATCATACCCTCCGTTTTTTTAGAAATGGACTGTGAAAATTAATCATTTATAACCAACCCTTTTGAAATGCAAATAAGCATGCATTAACAATAATTTGCAGAATTTGGGCAAAGATTTCTCCAAACTGCTTCCTGATATTTGTTGTGTGAAGTATTTTTAGGTTTCATGAAGACCTTCCAGGTGGTCTTATTCCATCAAATCACATTAGCCTGGAAGGAGTCCATAGGTTTCCATCCTCTAGGGAACCAAAAGCAGAAGCTCTTTTCCAAAGTAATATATTCTTAGACTCAAATTTTGAAATGAAGATACCTTTCAGATATGTGTTGGCTTAGCTTAGCAGCCCTCAGAATCAAATTTCTCTCTGCAACCTAGAAAATCAAAAAAAAAAAAAAAAAAACACAATAACACACATAATCCAGACTCTCTGGGTATTTTCCATCTTTACATGACTTAATATACTAATCTTTTTTTTTCTCATTTCAAGAGTATGCACATATTTCTTACACACTGTGACCTGTTAAGAGGTCTTTTATGTCTGACTCTGTCTTATTGTGTATCTGAAAGCCTTTTCTGAAATGGAACACTGTAAAATGATAAACAGTATGGTTGCTTTAACCCTGGATGCTGGTTCTTCCTCTCTTGGCCTTTTTACAAGGTGGAGGTACATTCCCTACGACGTCTGGGGCCACTGGGTTGGAGCCACGTTTACCAATTCAACTTTGGAAGCAGCGTGCAGTGCATAAACCCTTTTTGTATGAGTAAAAGCTAAATCTGCCATGAAGCATGCTGTGCAGTCTGAAAATGTCTCTGTGTATGGCAGTGGGAATCCTCTGTACTCTTCTGTGCATGTCTAGCAGACCCAATCCAGCTGGTTGCCCAGGCAGGGTTGATGAACTGCTGGCTTAATCTCAGCTACTATCTTCCTAACTATAAGATGGTTGACAAGCACCAAGACTGAAGTGGGCAGCCAACCACCAGGGTTAGCCCCAAACCTTGGGAACAAGAAGTAGGTACAAATATTCTCCATTCTGCTAATCCCCCTCGAACAAGTAGCTACAAATATTCTTCATTCGGTTGGTCCCCCTAGAATGGTTTCTCTCCACCCACTGTGCCCTACTGCAGCTGCTTATGAAATAACCATTCTGAGGCTCAATATTAATTATATACTCTTTGGTCTATTAGCTGAGGCTTCATATTAACTAACTCTTACATCTTAAATTAACACATTTCTATTGTTTTATATTTTACCATGCAGTTCTTGGTTTGTTACCTCTTGCTTCTTGGGCAGCTACCTGGTGGCTGTCTGCCTCTGCCTTATTTTTCCCTGCTTTAGTTTGATCCCCTCCCCCCACATCTATTCTGCTCTGCCATAGGCCAAAGGAACTTCTTTATTAACCAATGGTAATAAAACATATCCATAGCATAGAGAAGGCAATCACACATCACACACACACACACACACACACACACACACGCATACACACTCATGCACACTGGAACGCTAAGGTAAATTTCTTATCAGTACCCACTCATCGCTTTCCCAGACATAGGAGCTCTTTGCTGTTTAGAATGTGTATCTGCCTTATGGTTATAGTTTTCCTAGCACTAGCTAGATAATAATCAAAGTGCCCGTAAATACTTTTCAAAGTTATTCTACACTGGACATTTTCCAGGTGAAATAGTTCCAATTCAGACCTTTTCAAGCATATCTTGTTTAACAATGTAACCATTCTGTAAATTATAAATACTTCCTCATATTTATAAAAATTCAAACACACACACACACACATGTCCACACACTCACTGTGAATTTTACAAGAGAAAAGAAATCCCATCATTTATTTGCCTATAATTTTGTGTCCAGGAGACAAAAAAAAAAAGAAATAATATTCAAGATTACATGTAGTGACTATCAGCAAATCATCCACAACATACCTGTGGAAGGATTTATAATGATCATCACATCAGTTTTATTTTTTCAAGCTGATTAAATTTGACTAAGTTTAAACACTCATTTCTTACTAACAAAAGCAAAAAAAAAAAGCTCTGTAATTATGACATAAATTAATAGGTCCAGTAAAAAGACTGAGTTAGACGGTTTCATAGATGGTTCAACTGTCTATTGTTTGTAGTTCTTTCTCCTTTGCTAATATCTTTTGGTTTTGTTATTGTTGTTCCACAGAAACCTGTAACCTATACCAGAATGAAAGTGGGCATTGGCAGCTTACAGCACCAAAAAGAAAATAAAAAAAAAAATGATGAGACAGCCAGCTCAGTCATGTAATAGTTCCATACATATTTATACTGAAAATGAGAGAACAACTGTTATTATAAACTGAATGAAGAGAAAAATTTTTCACATAAATATACATTTGTTCACATGTTTTATATTTTCTAACTAAATTAATCTATTGATGAATAGAAGAACAATGGCTTTTAATTTAAACCTCATGCTGTGTTCACATGTTATTTAGAAAAAAAATCAAATGTCTTGAGAGTTATAAGCACAGAAGAGATGATGTTTTAAGATTATATAGATGGATAGATAGGTAGAGATAGATAGATTATAGATAGATAGATAAATAGATAGATAGTTGATAGATAGATAGATACATAGATAGATAGATAGATAGATAGATAGATAGATGGATAGATACATAGATACATAGATACATAGATGAGAGACAGAGACAGAGACAGAAATGATAGTGTTCATGTCCATTAGCCAATATGTTTTAAATAAAATTACACATTTATATGCACTATGTATCTTATTCTCATTTTCTTTGACTTATACTATTTGTAATTCTCCATTAGCTTCCTAAGAACATAGCACTGAAAGCCCCTTTTCACATTAGCAACTTGGGTTGATGTCCTTGTTTTTTGGGTGGAAGCTGGAAAATCCCTCCTTGGTATAGTTAGTTCATTTTCTACCTTCTATAAGTAGCCATATTTCCTCTGTGTAACACTGTAATTTTATCAAAAAGCCTATTGAGCTTCTCCATTCTTAATTAATAGTCTGCTCTCACTGTTAAAGTTATCAACCCTTCAAAGAATACATTCTTGTAGTTTGTATAAAAGTCAAAAGGTCTAGTGTTAGTAACTAAATATTCCAGTATAATTGGGGATTTGTTGAAAATAATATAAATTTCATTATGAAACCACACTATTCATTAAATTACTAATGCTGCCTTATCTCTGAAATGTGCTTTTCTCTAAATTGTATTAACATTTAATAAGCATATTGCTATCCCTTTTGTGTATATTCTCAAATTAAAAATCATAGATTTTCATAAGTATTGTGCTAAAATTTTTAGAGAATGATTCACCATCCAGTACAAGAATGAAATTGAAGAAAAATTGCTTGTCATACCATACATATGAGGAAAAAGATATTGGGGAAATGGCTGCTTTGATCTCCTACAATTTTTTTTGACTAATACTGTCTTAGACTACACTTCTCTAAATTTACATTTTAAGGACATAAAAGTAATAGGTTACATAATCAGGTATCATGCATTTGCCTCTATCTAATCTTATTTTATTCATATTTTCAACTTACATGTTTCTTTTCTTCTGTATGTGTTTCTTTGGAAATATCTTTATTGGATTTTAGATCAATAGGGACTTTTTTTCCTGTTTTATCTGAAAAATAAACATTTTTTTTAGCATGGGTGGTTCAGATAAATGCCTAAGATTGCTAAAGAGAAACAACATAAATCATCATAATGCATTGCATAATATTATAACACAATTATATAATTGTATATTATTATCACTATTATTATGTCATACAAAGAACTCAATTTACAGCAGGTATTTATTTAATTCTCTTCACTCAACTTATTTTTATAATATAAACTTTTTTTTCATTTTTCAAGGCAGAATTTCTCTGCATAACCATTTTGGCAGTCCTGGAACTCACTCTGTAGACCAGACTGGCCTCCAACTCACAGATATCCACTTGCCTTTGTCTACTGAGGGTGCTAGGATTAAAAATGTACACTACCATACCCAGTAACATACTTAATGTCTTGATGAATTTACTCATTCACTTTTAGAATTTTTATCTTCTTTCTGGATTCATATCACCTTTACCTTGACTTCATCACTTCCTTTCATATGATAGATTACTTCTATCTGCCCTTCCACCCGGCAGCTCGTCAAGTAAAAATTAAATGACCAGAATTTAAGTTCCAATTCACTTATAGATGTTACATTTTAAATAAACATCCAATCATTGTCTTATTTGTGATAACTGGGGAAATGTCATGATACATCTATATGCTGATGTAACTACAAGTCATATCCCAACTCTGAGTACAGAATAACAGGGCTATCAAAAGCAGAGGTCCGTTCATTTTGTGAAGGATATTTCTATAATATGATATTGAAGTAGAACAGCAACAGGGAAATTAAACTAAAGGGAAAATGGTGAAGACTTATGGATCAAACTTTAGTGATGTTATGGTAGCATTGTAAGGAGTAAAAGTATGTTCTATGCAACCATGTTTTCTGTGTCATATTTCAGATTGTATTAATATGTAACCTCAGGTAAATTCCTTATTCATTAGTTTTTGATAAGCTTTTTAATCTATACGAGAGTAATAAAAACAATACCTACTGTGGTATTTTTGTTTCTGAGGTGTAAAGTGTTTTTATGCCATTCAGATGGAGCCACAAACTTGTGATTAATGGTATCTGTCCTGCACACATACACACACACACACACACACACACACACACACACACAGTTTAAATAACAAAGTGAAAATAATGCATACAATGTTATTAATTTAAATCATATAGTATTCATATGGCTGTAAGTTTAATATTGTTCAGTGTTTCTCAAAGCATATTATATATAACAGCCTTTCTAATAGGCAACAGTTAAAAGTCCAAGTAACAGTCTGAAGGTATGACTTAGTATAGAATCCATAGGTATCATATGAAAGAGAACCTGAAATAGTTTTGATTTTCATCATCACATCACCACACACATACACACACATGCACACACAGAGACATGTACACATACACACATACACACACACACACTGTCCACTAAGGTTTTAGTCTCATGCCCTAGATTTTGAGATCATGATCTAAAAATAGACAGCAAGACTCTTGTTTGTCTTAATTTTATACAGATACTTTCTATTGCTGATTTTCATATAATTTCACATATAAATGCACACATATAGGCAAATGTGAAAAGAGGAGGAGCACAGAAGAATTCCTCTGTCTTACTGGTCTTGTATTCTAGCTGGAGGAAACTTTCTCTGTTTCCAGAAAGACTGCTGTAGGTGTTCAATGTGTTTCTGATCTGGAACAAAAGCCTTTGGTGCCAGAATGGCTTAATTACTCCGCTGTATTCCTGGGCAGTGATTTTTCTAAATCTTTGGAAACCTTTATCATTCAGTCTTTCAATGACAAAACAGAAGATTAAATGAAGACACACAGAAATATTTATTGAATTGTTCTCACTGGTCTGAGGAAATAAAAAGAAAATTTGTCCTTTGAAAAATAAATAGTTGACTTCTTTCCCCACTGTAAAAAGATGTAGTTAACAAAACAGAGGCCCTTGAATTATTCTTGAGATATTTGCTTTTCAATAGAGTGTCTGAGTCTTTCTAGGTAAGACAAATGGCATTTCATTACATGGAGGTTTGACTAAGCACCAGTGAGGAATCGCCTGACAGTGTGATATTCAAGAAGCCAGGCTAGAGCTGTCTGAATATCATATAATAAATTTTCCAGGGAACAAATATTAACAACACATGAAGCACCAACACTGCTGATAGTCGTATTTCTTCCAAGCTATTAAAAGTGCAGTGGAATGTGCATTTCATTATATTAAAGCATGCAGAGTGTCATCAGGCCAGAACTCCAGATCTTCACTATGTACTGGTAAGAAACCATAAGTCATGAATGGAGACCAGATTGCACTGGGAGAAACGGAGTTGTATTTGAAACATTTGTTTACACAGAGAATTTATTCATTTATCCTAAATTGGTTTAAAAAAATGTGCAAGTGATTCGAAAAGTGATTAAGCTCAAAATATACACATCTGGTTACGTGTTATAAATTATATAGGCCTTAAAATGGAGGCAATTTTCATCTGAGAGATTCTGACCACTGCAGGAATGTAGAAGTAAAGTGCAGGGACAAAGTGAACTCCATTGGCTTCCTATTTAGAAACAAAAAGTACAATTTGATGGAAAAAACTTTTAAGATGATTATTTCACTAGATATTAGTTCCTGTTTGGGGTGAACCATAGCTTTATTTTCTTCTCTGACTACAGCTTCTCATTTTAGTGTATTATTGAGTGATTTTTTAATTGATTTTTGTTGAGCTCTACATTTTTCTCTGCTCCCCTCTCTGTCTCTCCCCTCCCCTTCTACCCTCTCCCAAGGTCCCCATGCTCCCAATTTACTCAGGAGATCTTGTCTTTTTCTACTACATATTTAGATTAGATCTTTGTATGTCTCTCTTAGGGTCCTCATTGTTGTCTAGGTTCTCTGGGGTTGTGATTTGTAGGCTGGTTTTCTTTGCTTCATGCTTAAAAGCAACTTTCTTTGGTTTTTGTCCTTTATCACTTTATTCTGTTATTGCTTAAAACACCTGACTTTCTGAGAATGTTTCAGATGTTTCTAATTACTTTTTCTCCATTTTCATTTGCTTGTCTCCTCTCTCTCTCTCTCTCTCTCTCTCTCTCTCTCTCTCTCTCTCTCTCTCTCTCTCTCTCTCTCTTTCTCTTTCTCTCTCTCTTTCGTATAGACCAGACTTACTTCATACTCATTATACTGGTAAGTGTGTGTGTGTGTGTGTGTTTGGCCTTTTTTTGAGATAGCATCTCATCATGACTTTTGTAACTTCATAGATTTTATCATCAATAGTAATTAGATGTGCCCAAAAGAGTGGTCTTTATTTCAAATGGAATAAAAAATAGGATGGAATTAATATTATAGAAAATTCAATATATAATTTCTTTTTCCAAACATATTATTCTTATTGACTATTTGGAAATTTCACTTAATAAATCCTTATCATATTTACCAGTTTTCCGAGGTTTACACCCTACTTTTGTGACATACTCCACACTAAAAAGAGAATAAAAAGGCTATACCAAGTCAATTTTTTGTTTCCAGTATACTCACTGGAGCATGGTCAAAATCCCAGTGGTTGGCCCTTAAAAAATTGAATCCTTCCCCACCAGCAAGCCAGTCAGAAGGCATCAACTGTGAAGAGTTCAACTTAATTATCCATATCACAATATTTAAGACTATCTTCAATGACTTCCTGTCTAATCTGTTCCTTTTGGGGGAAATGGAGGCAGGCATAGAGGGGAGATGTTATCATAAAAGCCTTCTATGACTCTCATTTTCAAATGTGAGTCTGTAGTCATAGAAGTTTCCTTGCCCTTTGTCAACTACAACATGGATAATGAAATTTCACAGGCTGCCAGTGGTAGCATGAATGACGAATCTTGACAAAGACTCCAGTGACAATACAGACTAGAACATCAACATAATTCCTGGCCACAACATGGATCACGGACACCATCAAGGCCCTTGGCAGAAGCATGGGTCATGGACATCAATATGACAATGCAGGTCCCCTCAGCAGGAGCATAGCCCACAGATGACAAGATAGCTTTGTGTGGCAATGCAGACCATGGTATCCACGTGGTCTTCGATGGTAGCATGAATCAAGGATATCAACATGCCTCAGACAGGAGCATATACCACATACATTCACAGAGGCTTAGGTGGCAGTGCAGACCACCAAGTTCAACATGGTCTACAGCAATTTTATCATTTTATTATTTTTAATTCTTAATCTGTAGCTTGGAAATTCTCTCTAGTAAAGATGAATACTTAACTGATTTCTGCACGTACCTGGTCCTTAAATGAATTTATCATTCTTGTTAGGTGTTGATAATAACTTATTATCCTGTTAGTTCCTGGTAATAAGTGAAAATGGGGTCTCTCATATAGTGCATTGTAGAACTTTCTTTAATAACATCATTGAGTTGAGTACTGGCTGAAACCTTTAGTCTTAATCACAATACGTGTTTTATGCCTCTTTACAATAATTGCTGAATATTCAACTGTTGGATATTTGTCCAAATAAATTTAAATTTTTAATCTTGCCTAAACTTTGAAACTCAGGAGTGGGGCTGGATGTAGAACTTAGTAGTTGAGCATTTGCCAAACAGTTAAAGACACCTGAATTTATTCTTAGCACTGAAAAGAAATAGAGAATAAAACCTCAAGAGTAAATATGATCCAGTAACAGAGACCTGAATCAAACATCTATATATCTGTGAATTTGGTGAAGAGTTGCTTTCTAAAAATCTGATGCTTATCTGAACATGTTCTGAGAGCTTGGCTACACACTTTCCCATTACTACAAGAAAGAGCTTATTCTCTAGAGTTTGAAAACTGTAACCTGGATAGAAATGAACTATAGCCTTGGTCTGTGCAAGAATTAGTAGTGATTGGCGGACATTTGTATGACAAAGCAGAAGGTTGTATAAGCCTTCTACTGGGTGTAGAAACTTTGTGGTGATCAACACATTGACAAGAAAAGGTGCATTTGAAGAAAGTGTAATAAAAATGCAAATAAACTTCTCTTCGTTTGTATAAGTTAGAGATACCAATCAATAGTGTCTTTAATATTAGACTTACCATAGTCATTTGTCTCACATGTACCTTGGCCTGTTCTATACACAGGATACAAAACATAATCCACTGCAAAGTGCATTCAACAAGAAATATGGTTGCAGAATACCTAAGAAAATACATACTAAATAGATTTGTTTTTATTATTGTTGACAGCTGCTAATGGAAGCCTTCTCAGCTATCAAATATCATTGGATTTCTTCAAAAAAGCAATTCTTTAATGCCACCTAGAATGTCTCAATTGCCTTGTATGAAAAATAATTGCTTGAATGGTGATTGACTTCCTTAAGATTCAGCATCCTTTGAGTCTGTACTGTGCTCACTCAGAAAGATGTCTGATTTGATGTTGTTGTGTGTTTTGGTGTGGAAGACTGTGTCTATTGGTCTCTTTTCAATCACTCTCAGTAGGTGATATAAAGAAAAACATGGCTTGAACAATGCCTTTCTGTTTAGCACATGTCTTCTGATTTGACAATAGATGATACTACAATTATTTGCAGATACTTAAAAATAATTTAGTGAGGCTTGAGAGTTACCATTATGGTAAAGAGCACATACTGCTCTTCCAGAGGTCCTAATTTGTGATTTCTGCACTTTCCACAGGAATATCATGCTGGTATGGTGACCTGACCAATATACATATGCCCAACTTGTAATAAGAAATGCATTCATAAAAACTAATTTGTGGAGCAGAGAAAATGTAGAACTCAATAAAGATAAATAAAAAAAAAAGAATTTGTTGATCAAAAAAAAGTTTAACCATCCGTGTAATGGACTGTAGGGGCAAGTTTTGAGATTTCCTCTGTTCAAGCTTTTCCCAGTGTAACAGTCAACTTTTTTGTGTCTTCTGGTCAAGATGTAAAACTATCATCTTCAGCATCATGTCTGCCTGCAGGACAGCAACCTCTCCACCATGATGATAATGGACTGAACCTCTGAAATTATAATCCAGCCTCCCCAATTAAATATTTTCTTTGTAAGAGTTGTCATTCTCATGGTGTTTCTTCAGAACCATAAAAACCTTAGCTCAGACATTCATATACACACACATATATGTACACAATACATATATATAGATGTATGTGTATATATGTAAATATAAATATATATAAATGAACATGAGTACATTCATATATACTCATATATGTGTTTGTGTGTGTGTGTGTGTGTGTGTGTGGTGAATACCCTATGCAATATCAGTAATGCCTTAATAAGCAAGGATAAAATATAGACTTGAATAAATATTAAAAAATACATTCATTTTTGTGTACAAGCATGAATTTAGCAAAAATAGACTGAATCATTTTGCATTTTTGGATAAGCTTGACTCCATGTACTTTAAAATAGTCATCATTAATGCTAAATTTGATTTAATAATTAATATATATGTTTAGTATACATCAATTTCACTATTTTTATACTTAATCAATGTTCATAAAAGCCAATTATGGCTTGACATATTTAATGTATATATTTAAAGTCCTGATTATTAAAGTGATTATTATACAATTAATGAAGTGATTATAATAAAAATTAATAATGGCTCTAAGACCTGACTGGGCAGACTGCAGAATCAGGCTTAGGCAGCCGGGAGAGCATGGCGGATTCCTGTCGCCATACAGAGAGATGTTTTCAGGCTGTACACTGCTCTGCGTGTCAGATTTGGCTGTAACTTGGATGAAAAGAGTTTCTGTGCTGCACGCTCAGTCTCAGAATTAAACTGCTGAGTGAGGCTCCAATGTGGACTTGCTATGTGCCTGGAAATGTGCACAGCTCAGGGGCACCAAATGGCTCTGAGGCAGGAGTGGTTCCGCCTTGCTGAACTGTGCTGGTCTCAGGCAGGAACTATTGTAATTATCCTAATAACAACACAATTAAGGTTTAGAGGGCAGTAAACAGGCAGTACCATATTACCTCTACATGGCTCAACTTAAGTTTTTAAGAAGTGCTTAACATTTTAAGAAATGCTCCTGGATAATAAAGAATTACACATACACAATAGGACAGAATCAGACATAAAAGACCTGTAAATGGTTCACAATGTTGAATGAGTGTACGTAGGCTTGGGAGAGAGAAGAAAAAGAAAGTTAATGCCTTAAAAAAAAAGGGGGGGGGTAAAGTTTTTAAAGAGACAGAGTACAGATAGTTATAGATTAAAACAAATAAAGAAAAATAAGCCAAGTAAAAATGGAAAATTCACAGATAGTCTGGATTATGTACATTGTGTTTTCTTTAAAATTTTTCATTGTATAGGAGCTAAGTACAGAGAGACATTTCATTATATGGGTTGCCAAGCTAAACCAGAATGGATATCATAAGGGTATGACTTCACAATTTGTGTCTAAGGATATGATACTTTGGAGAGGGTTTTCTTTTGTTTTCACAGAGGATGAGACCCTGTGGATTGCTTCTATCCAAATATGGTATGATAGACCGCGCCCTCCTGAAAGATTGCTGTAAACACCCTCAAAAACTTACTTCTCTCAACTGCTAACTGAGATGAATCTGGAACACAAGTGATACCGTGAAATATCTGATTAACAGCACGCCCATAAACAGGAAGCAGTTTGGAGAGAGAAAAAAAAAACTGCGCCCATGTTCACAAATATTGTTTATAAATGTTCTTTTACATTTAAAAGGGGATATAATATAGATATGAATAATTTGCATTGGTATGGATTTTAAGGTCAATTGGCTGCACAGAGTTCAGAGATGCTATCACTCATTTTTGTTTACTCTTGATATTTGCATATATAGATATTAAGAAACAAAAAGATATCTGTACAATCTTTATCACTAACATGCAGAGGTGTGTTGCATTTGAAAGTAGGAAGCTTTAGAACTATTTTTGATTCAATTAATTTTGTGAACCATTGTTGTTATCTGTGAGATAAGGGAAGAAATCTGACTGAGTTATAAGGTAAGCCACAAACATAGAGATGTGGATGTATTTCTATACAAATGCCTTTTCACCCTTTTGAAAATAATTGTTAACTCTTTTCCAGATAATATCACTGTAGAAATGCAAATTCTATTTGAGAATGTAAACCACAACAAAATCACAGTTTTCTCACTCCTAACAGCTACTTTATTGATATAGAAATGAAGTTTACTTAAAAGCAGGGCCAAACCTTTTAAATAACCCAGGATTGTTTCTGTAGTGGATCTGGGATGCTACAGAAAATTACAAGGTACTGCAAAGCTTATAATAACTGAAGTTTATTTTCTATGGTTGTGCAGAAGGGTACGAAGTTCATTATATCTGTGGGTTTCAAGTTGATGATGGTCCAATTCTTAAAAGCTGTTTATTAAATTAAACATATACAAGAAAGGGGTCAAAGGACTTCTGTGTAAGCTTTTTCTAAAACATTCTAATGTCATCACTTCCACAGCCTAACAACCTTCCCAAACTTTCCTAATAATATAACTATGTTGGGGCAGAAATTTTCAACACACATGAGTTTGAGAAATATAAATATTCTTTGCTTTCCTATTAGTTTTTATTATTTTCTTATTAGCATATATTAAGCATACATAATAATGCATTTCACTATAACATTTTATGTATGCATATAGCACATTGTGACCACATTTACCCAATAGCCCTTTCTTCTTCCACTAATCACCACTGTTCTCTTTCTCTTCCCAATATGTCCCCTATCTATTGTCACACATCTTACTATTTATTTAATTACTTATGTATTTGGTGACAAAATAGTTTTAGCTAGCCTTTATAGGAACATGGGTAAAGGATTATTTACAGGATCATCATGACTATGGTACTAATAGGAAATGTCTCTCCATCACCCAGCACCCATTAACTGCTGCCTTTGGGAGAGTTGTGCTCTCATGACCAAAGGTATGAATACATTGCCTACAAACTGCATGTACTATTTACTAAATTGGTGTTGTTTTTGTTGTTGCTCAATTAAAAGGTTCTTTCCCAGTAGACAGAGAGACCCTCAGAACTATATACCCTTCCATCCTTCTGTATTACTTACTGAAAAGCAATTTCATATCTTTGAGTTTTCTGTTAAACATTATTACTCATTGCCAAGCAATACACACCTTTAGCCGGTACAATCTAGTAAATGAAGAAAGTGACCATGAGCCTCTGTTGACTGTCTGTGGACTATTGTTATTGAAGGAAAAATTACTAGAGTGGGAATAATATAACTTCTTTAAATAATTACTGAATTTGAAATTATCCACATAAGACAGCTCTCTTGCCCACATTAAAAAAGAAAAAGACTGATGCAGTAATTTATCTTCAAATTTGCATATTTAACCATAAATAAATTTTACATAAATCAAAAATGAGAAACATAGCCATAAGAACAATAACTCAAGATGTCAGACTAATGTGAAGTGAAGTTCTCTGCAAAATGCATTACAGTTGGAGATCTTGCAGACCTAATGATGAACATAACACATCATCATCATGGAGAGATGGAGTGGTACAGAATTTCTTTAGGATTGCTTTATTCCACTTTTGTTTAATTGCCATTTACTACCAAACACTGTAGCTGACATTGAAATAAAACTTGAAGATGAACTGTACTAAGCTTAGTGGGTGGATATTAGCTTCCACCAAGTCTTTAGTTGTGATTGGTATAAATTTGAGACCTGTAAAGGAAATCCTTTCACTGTGGTAACTCACCTACCTTGTGTCCTCCACTGCATCTCATAGATGCATTTCTTCATTACTTCTCAGCATCTACAACAGTTGGACATGTCATTTAAAGTAACACAAATCTTGGTTCTTAGGACCTGGTTCCTCATATTTGGTTCATAATCATTGATTTCTTACTCTCTTTACACCACGAAGTAACTTTTATATTGAGATGAGCAAATAAATATGTAATCTTTGTCATAATTCAGTGTTAGAGAATGAAACATTCCAGTTCAATGGAAAAATAATATATTAAGGATGCCAAAATAGTAAAAATATTATTTAGCTTTTAAGTGACTGAACAGCATCCCCACTGACTGAAGGGTTATCTTGTCAGAAATAAATGTAAGAGCACATATATAGGTAAAATCTGTGAAATATGTAACTCACTCTCAAAAATGAAGAAAATACACCATATAAGGAAAAATAAAGTGAAAAACAACAAAGCAACATGAGAAAAGGTGCTAAGAGCAATTGGACCTAAGTATGTTGTGATCTTTGCACTATAAATCCATTTTAATTAATTAAAAGTTTTATAAGAATTATGTAACTTATACACATAAAACAGAATAAATTAATTTTTTAAAAAAAAAAACTAAAAAGACCTTTGTTTCAATAGCCTGCCTGCAGCAAGCAGGGTAGGCGCTTTGTTTACGAGCTACCCAACCAGCAAGGAGAGCTGATCTAGGCACCAGGAGAACCATCTCAGCCCGGGACAAGGAAATATAGCCTGCAGGGCCTATACCCCTGCATACTGCCTCTCTCTTCCTACCTCACCCAGTGTGCATCCAGAACCCTCCCCACTTCTGCCTCCCTGCAGTTTTTAGGCAAATAACATCACCCAGCTAAGCCTGTCTGGGCACTGGACTGGAATCCAGAGGTCAGCCCTGCAGGAGGGAATTCCTTTGTTTCAATAGCCTGCCTGCAGCAAACAGGGTAGGCGCTTTGTTTATGAGTTACCCAACCAGCAAGGAGAGCTGATCTAGGTAGCAGGAGAATCATCACTGGGGCACCTAGAGAGCCATCATGGGAGAGTGCGAACACTGGGAAGGTACATAAGTGGGCAAGGAGACCTGATCCTGTAAAAGAAGATCCGTAGGGAGGGGATCATTCGAAGGAAGATATGGGTAGACGCCAATGCAAAAATTCACCCAACAATCTGAAAAACAACATGAAATCACCAGAACCCAGCGACCCCACAACAGGAGGTCATGAACTCCTTAATCAAGAAGAAGTGGAAAAAATGGACTTTATGAAAGTGATTGACATACTTAAACAGCATGTAAAAAATGCCCTTATAGAAATAGACCTCAATATCAATCTGAGCACACTGAACCTGATAGAAGAGAAAGTGGGAAGTACCCTACAACAGTTGGGCACAAGAGATTGCTACCTATGTACAAACCCAGCAGCACAGACATTAAGGGAAACAATGAACAAATGGGACCTCCTGAAACTGAGAAGCTTCTGTAAAGCAAAGGACACTGTCACTAAGACAAAAAGGCAACCTACTGACTGGAAGAAGATCTTCACCAACCCTGCAACAAACAAAGGTCTGATCTCCAAAATATATAAAGAACTCAAGAAACAAGGCTGTAAAACGCTAAATAATCCAATTTAAAAAAAATGTGGTACTGAAATGAACAGAGAATTCTCAACAAGAGAATTGCAAATGGCCAAAAGACACTTAAGGTAGTGCTCAGCCTCCTTAGCGATCAGGGAAATGCAAATCAAAACAACTTTGAGATATCATCTTACACCTGTCAGAATGGCTAAAATCAAAAACACCAATGATAGCCTTTGCTGGAGAGGTTGTGGAGGAAGGGGTACCCTCATCCACTGCTGGTGGGAATGCAAACTTGTACAACCACTTTGGAAATCAGTGTGGCGGTTTCTCAGGAAATTCAGGATCAACCTACCCCTGGACCCAGCAATACCAATCTTGGGAATATACCCAAGAGATACCCTATCATATGACAAAAGCATTTGTTCAACTATGTTCATAGCAGCACTATTTGTTATTGCCAGAACCTGGAAACAACCTAGATGTCCTTCAATAGAAGAATGGATGTAGAAAGTGTGGAATATATACATATTAGAGTACTACTCAGCGGCAAAAAAACAACGACTTCTCGAATTTTGCATGCAAATGGATGGAAATAGAAAACACTTTTCTGAGTGAGGTATCCCAGACCCAAAAAGAGGAACATGGGATGTACTCACTCATAATTGGTTTCTAGTCACAAATAATGGTCATTGAGTCTATATTCTGTGATCCTAAAGAAGCTAAATAAGAAGGTGAACCCAAAGAAAAANGGGGATAAGGGGAGATGGGGAAAGAAAAGTAAGAAGGGGAGAATGGGGGGAACTTGGGGAAACGGGATGATTGGGAGAAAGTAAGGTTGGATAGAGGAGCAGGGAATCACATAACTTAATTAAGGGAGTCATCTTAGGGTTGGCAAGAGACTTGAACCTAGAGGGTCTCCCAGGTACCCAGAGCGATATCCCCAGTTAGCTCCTTGGGCAGCTGAGGATAGGGTACCTGAATGACCCTATCCTATAGCCATACTGATGAATATCTTGCATATCACCATAGAACCTTCATCTGGAGATGGATGGAGATAGAGACAGAGACCCGCACTGGAGCATTGGACTGAGCTTCCAAGGTCCCAATGGGGAGCAGAAGGAGGGAGAACATGAGCAAGGAAATCGGGACCACGATGGGTGCACCCACCCACTGAGACAGTGGGGGCTGATCTATTGGGAGCTCACCAAGGCCAGCTGGACTGTGACTGAAAAAACATGGGATAAAACCGGACTCTTTGAACGTGGCGGACAATGAGGGCTGATGAGAAGCCAAAGACAATGGCACGGGGTTTTGATCCTACTTCATGTTATGGCTTTCTGGGAGCCTAGCCAGTTTGCATGTTCACTTTCCTAGACCTGGATGGAGGGGCAAGGACCTTGGACTTTCCACAGGGCAGGGAACCCTGACTGCTCTTCGGTCTGGAGAGGGAGGGGAAGAGGAGTGGGGGGAGGCGAAGAAGATTGGGAGTTGGGAGGAGGGGGAGGGAATTGGGAGGCTGGCAGGAGTTGGGAATTTCTTTTTTTTTATCCCTCAATAAAAAAAAAAAAAAGAAAAAAAAACTAAAAAGAATTATGCAATTTAAATAAGGCATTAGAACTGCTATATGAAGTTTTAAAAAATCTATACTAGATTACTGAAATTTGAAGAAAAATCATAAAGTAAAAAGCCAGTGAGTCAGGCCTGATAGTGCTTACCTGTAATTCTGATAGATCAGAGGCAGAAGAAAGAATGTTAAGTTTCCAAGATCAGGTTTATCTATGGAGCAAATTCAAGGGTAACATGATCTATATAAGAACTTAAAGCAAAAATAATTATATTAGTAATTAATAATAAAAATAATATTATCCTTTGAGTTGTAAAAATTAAACTACAAAACATCAAATAAAACATTGACAGTCAAGAGTGTAACAGTGTCACAATGTTCTATCCCTGAAATTCTATTGAATCCTAATTAGTAGAATTCAAACAATATTCCCAAAGAATGCAAATAGTATGCGTTATAACTTAAAGAATGCTGTCAATGAGCAACAGTTAACAATGACCAAAGGAACTCCCTCCATGATCTACAATTTAGTTAAGCATTTTACTATTTCTACAGTCTCTAGGACAAACAACTTTCTCTGAACAGGATTTTGTCCTGTGCAAGTGATTGACAGGCAAATTTGCATTGACTTTTGTCCAAGGAAGAAACAGTATATCTGTATTCTTTATCAGAAAGACTCCTGTTGGTTAGTAACCTTATAAGGGTTAAGGGGCCTGAGTCAAGTTTAAATATTTATGCATTATGTGTCTTCCAGGTATAACAGAAGATCATGCCTCTTTGTATTGCTAGAGATACAACTCAAGGCACTTTGTTTTAGAACAATAAATGTTGTCGGTTATTTTAGACCGGGTTTCAGACTATTAATTGTAAGTAGAGACCAAATTGTGAATGACCCGAGTTCTGCTGATATTGTGTAATGGTACCACAGTTGAAAAGAGTATTTACATTGTAAATGATGGCATAGAAAAAGTTCCAGAGAGACAAATATATTAAGTAGGTTGATTTGAAGGAGAGATGAGAAACAAGATAATGAATTGCAAGAGAAGCTTTTTCCTTATCCCATTCTTTCCATGAAATTTTTATTTCTTTTTGACCCCCTTCCCAGGACATCAATTAAACTTTTAGCATTCATCGGTAACACTATCTCATTATTTAGACTTGGCTGGCCTGGAAAATTGCTATGTAGAAGATAGCCCAGAAGTCAAAGAAATCCATCTGCCTACTGATTTCTGGGATTACAGGCATATAATAACAGGCTGGGGTCTTTTCCTGATCTTCAAGCCTCCCTGTTTTTAGGGGATACTCTCTGCAATACGTTCTCTTTGATTATATTCATATGTTTGTTTATCTAAAAAGAAAATGCAGATACTGATCCAGGAAATGAAGAAACAGGAGACTTCCAAGAACAGAAGAAACACAATGCCTCAGAGAAAGATTCTACTCAGCCAAGTTCTCTAACCAAGTTCTCTCTGTGATGTCTTCTATCCCTGAATCCCAGAAACAGAGGTTAGCAGCTGTGAAGCCTTTTCCATTTTCCTCAGGATAATCATGGAGAAATCTGTGTCCTGCCTTCCTCCAAGGGAGACAGAGAGAAACACACAGAAAGACACAGAGATAGATATAGAAACATGAATAATGTTCTATTCAGAATTATAAAGTTCAGAGTTATCATTTTCCACTAATATACAGCAGTGTAGTAATTACAAATTCAATACTCACACAGACACACAGAGACATACACAGATACACACACACACACACACACACACGTGATGAATATCCCCGATTAGATATGCATAGGATTCATGATGAATTAACCAAACTTACAATGCAATTATCTAAATTTCCAGTAGAGATGGGAATGAGAAAATACTGATTATATATTACATTTCTGCTGTTAGTCAACTTTCTATATTGAACTCATTCAAGCAAATTTTATAAAACAATACTGAGATTTTAAAGGATGAGATGATCACAAAGGTCACTGATTGGCTACATTATGTCTAGTCAACTAATCAATAATACATAAAATAATAATGCAAAAGAAATTTATGGAAAACATTCACTTCAATTTAATGGCCAAGGCAAACTGATTTACCTGTAAGAGAATTTCTTCTTAAATTATTACACTATCATTAAACACCGTCTGCCTTTTTGAACAATTAGAAAATTTACAGTGAACTTTACAGTGAATTTTTTTTATTTGAACTGTAGAATGCATAAGGAAAGTCAAAATTCATTAATACAAAGCTTAGTATTCATAAAATAGTCTCTTGCTCTTTGACTTTCTTTTGGGACCAGCAGCTTACAAATCATAACACAGAGACTTCTTATTAATTATGAAAGTTTGGCCCTTAGCTTAGGCATGTCCCCAACTAGCTCTTATAACTTATATTAACCTGCTTCTCCCATATGACTTTTTTTTACCCCTCTTCCATTTTGTATGTCTGACTTGGTCTGCTTCTTGCTGGCCTCACCAAGTACCTAGATTCATTTCCTCCGTTTCTCTGTGCCCTGAAATCTCACCTATGTTTTTCTGCCTAGCTATTGGCCATTCAGCTCTTTACTAAACCAAAAGGCACTTTCGCAAGGACACATCTTCACAGTGTACAAAAGTTTATCCCACAGCATTCTCTGTTACCACATTCAAAATTAAATAATAAAGCAACAAATACAAAAGTTCTGTAACTCCATCAGTAAAGGTCATTGAGAGACATCCATTTCTTTCTGAACAAAAGAATTTAAATCCAGGCCTAGGTGGAGACTTAACATTCCAGTTAGGCAGGTTGATCTTTTACAGAAATTATCACCCAAAGGTGGCAGTATAATCTTTCAACAAGTCTTGATAAAGAGATACCTTTAATGAGATAATGTATCATCCCTTCCCAGAATTTCAGCCACCTCCACCCATTAATATTGCTATAGAGCTACCATGAGGTTTGGATGTATCTACTCACCTTTTGTCCAAAATAAAATAAACTCCATGATTGTTTTGTTGTTGTTATTTTTTGTGTTTGATTTTTTTTTTAATTTAGTTCGTTTGGTGGATATTTTGTTGTTTTGACATCTCTCTCTCTTTGTGTCCTGCTTTTTATTTATTGTTTTGTTTTTTAAAGGATTTTTTTTTTAGTGTTCTGGGAGAAAGAACATGATATTGGGTAGGAAAGAGGTGGAGAGAAGTCGGGGGATGGGAAAATCATGATAAAAATGTGTTATATGAAAAAAATCACACACAAAATTAATGTCGTACTTTCTCCTTTGTCTTCTCTTGTTTCTTTTCTTTGGATGCTGCTCAGAGTTTAAAATACTTTTCAAAGTACTAGGTTTTTTATTCTTTCTCTTAAACCTTCTTGCTACCAAATGTTTATTTGTATATATTTTTACAAAATGACTGATTACTGTGTTATTCATATTTTATTTAATCTTTCTTCTCTTGTTTGAGAAGGAAGTAGAATCAATTTTCTATATTATTCTAATCCAGTGATGTGTGATACATATTTATTCTATTATGTGATTCCATTGAGATATTTTTCCTCACTCTCTATAGAGTATATTGATGAGTTGAGTATATTAGCTACATTTCATGTGTTATTCATTTCTGCTTTGTTTAATAATCATATACCTACATCTAGAGTTGCTAGATACTCTTTCATTTTCTTCTAGAACCATTATTGTGTTATCTTCTTGTCAAAGGGGTACATAGAGATGGTTCTGGGATGTCTTTCTTTCTTTCTTTTGGGTTTTTTATGGTTTTGTTGTTGTTGTCTTTGTTTGTTTGTTTATTTTAGTTGTTGCAAAAAAATTCCCCATTTCCCTCCCTCTCCTCGCACACATCGCCCTCTCCCCTCACTCCCCTCCCTCTCCCCCCC